>NC_135971.1:39844769-39877929 GCF_053455715.1 Rhinoraja longicauda | reverse complement strand
TCCCACTGTTACCAATACCTCTGAGGCCATGATATCCCTCGACGTGGAAAAGGCGTTTGACCGGGTGGAGTGGAAATATCTTTTTTATACTTTAAATAGATTTGGCTGTGGTTCTAAATTCATCACATGGATTAGACTTCTGTACTCATCTCCTCAGGCTTCGGTCAAGACAAATAATACTCAATCCGGATGATTCCCTCTGCAACGGTCAACAAGCCAGGGTTGCCCTTTAAGCCCCTTGCTGTTCACCCTCGCTATAGAACCTCTTGCAATAGTATTCCGCTCCAACCCCTTATCAAAGGTATTGTCAGATACGGCCATGAGCACAAACTGTCCTTGTATGCGGACTATTTATTGTCATATACATCCGATCTCACTGTCTCTGTTCCTGCTGCCCTTGCCATTTTCACATCCTTCGGCCACTAATCAGGGTATAAATTGAATCCTGGTAAAAGCGAACTGATGCCACTCAATGCAGCTGCAAAGAGTTTCCCCTTACATAGTCTGCCATTTAAAATTGCTTAGAGTAGCTTTATCAATCTAGGGGTACACGTCACAGATAGATTTGACAAGCTTTTTCAGGCCAACTTTGTTCCTTTTTTAACCTGCACTTAGGATGATTTGGAACGCTGCTCTCTGCTCCATCTCTCTTTAAGCGCAAGAATTAATTCTATTAAAATGAATACTCTCCCTACACTCTTATATTTATTTCAGCGCCTACTGGTTTTCCTTCCCAATACATTTTTCAAAAAGATCGACGGTCTTATTATACCTTTTATATGGGATAAAAGGACTCCAAGGCTACGAAAACAGCGTTTGCAGAGACTCAGATTGGACGGAGGTCCAGCGTTACCAGACTTTAGGTCCTATTACTGGGCCGCTAATCTTAGCATCATTCAGTATTGGTGGCAGAGCAGAGAGATATCCCCATCCCCAGTTTGGCTTGAGATGAAGGCGGCCTCATCTACACCGGCTTCACTGTCTTCCTTCGCTCACTCCCCCATTACAGGCCCCTAGTCCTCCTTTACTAAAAATGTATGTGTTAAAATGACGCTGAAGATCTGGAATCAATGTAGACGTCATTATGGGTTTCAGACAACTTCTTTTTTGGCTCCGGTAGCCTCAAACCCGGCTTTCCTTCCATCTATGGCCGATAGTGTTTTATTAACATGGTCCAGCCTTGCTATTAAAAGCCTTAGAGACCTTTATATAAATAACACATGTGCCTTCTTTAAGTAACTCAATTAACTCAATATCAGAAGTTAAGCAGTGTGACGTCGAGATGGAGAAACTATTGAAACCACAACGCTTGGATCTGGATCCCAACTCACCTACTGCAGCAAAGGTATGGAGGCACTGGCTTCGTACACTAAATGACTTTTTTGATGAGTGTGGCGACAATGCACCAGATAAATTCAGGACATTAATAAGCTCTGTCTCTTATGATGTATATGATTACATAGGGGAATGTACAACTTATGATTCTGCTATTGATGTACTAAGCAGACTCTTTGTCAAGACACCCAATGTAATATTTGCTCGACACCTCCTTGCGAATCGTAAACAAAAACCTGGTGAGTCACTTGATGAGTTTTTACAAGAACTTAAAAGACTTAGTAAAGACTGTGCCTTCAAAGCAGTTACAGCTGATCAATATCAACAGGAACTTATTCGAGACTCGTTTATCAATGGTTTGGCATCACCTTTAATACGACAGAGACTGTTAGAAAACAAAACCTTGGATTTACAGTTAGCTTACGATCAAGCTTACTCATTAGACTTGGCTCAGAGAAATTCAGACGCTTATGGCTCATCTAATGTGTATTCTGCTGCAACTACTACGAAAGAATCTCACCCAAGTACTAGTATGGAGCAAGCTGAAACATTTCCTACTGATGAAGGTGCCCTTGCTGCAGCATATACTTATCCAAAAAGGAAGTGTTACTTTTGCGGGGGTAATATCCATAATAGAGAGAGATGTCCTGCTCGAGGGGCAACTTGTAATAGTTGTGGCAAGAAGGGACATTATTCTAGAGTATGCAAGTCCAAAGCAACTCCTAAAAGTGTGACGGCTGCCATGTTTGTGCCTTCTTTATGTGCAATTACAGCTGCATTTCCTCAGGGCTTGTCTCATGCAGTTACAATGGTATCTATCAATGGCCATACACTTAATGTACTACTTGATTCTGGCAGTTCAGAAAGTTTTATAAGTGAACAAGTTGTGTCTCGACTAAATCTAACTATTATACCTTCAAATAGAGAAATCTCGATGGCTCTGACATTTCTCAATACTCAAATTATTGGATCTTGCATTGTTGACTTTATTCTGAACAAAGCTAGTTATAAATCTGTGTGTCTTGGTATTTTGGAAAATTTGTGTAGCGATATAATTCTAGGTCAGGATTTTCAGAAACAGCACAGATCACTTCAAATAATGTATGAAGGAACTATGCCTGATCTTGTATTGTCAAAGCCACCAGTATTGTGTGTTTTTTCTGCTGCATCTGTTGAATGTCCATCATTATTCGCTAATTTATCCTCTAAGTGCAAGCCAATTGCTACAAAATCAAGACACTTTAGTAAGGATGACAAAAACTTCATCAACACAGAGGTAACTAATCTTTTACGAGAAGGTATCATAGAGCCCAGCTCTTCCCCTTGGAGGGCACAAGTTGTCGTGGTTAAGGATCCCTTGGAGAGACATAGAAAGAGACTCTGCATTGATTACTCTCAAACTATAAACCAGTTCACGGAGCTTGATGCATACCCATTACCTCGTATAGATGATATTATCAATACATTAGCAAAGTATAAGGTATTCTCTACTTTTGACCTAAAAAGTGCTTACTACCAAATCCCTTTGAAAAAATCAGACAAGAAATACACTGCGTTTGAAGCAAATGGAAAATTATACCACTACTGCAGAGTTCCTTTTGGTGTAACTAATGGTGTGGCAGTTTTTCAGAGATGGACAAACTTATTGAACTGGAAAACCTTAGAGATACTTTCCCTTATCTTGACAATATAACTATTGCAGGACAAGACCAAGCTGAACATGACAAAAATGTGCAACGGTTTTTAGAAGTTGTACATTCTAAAAATCTAACATTAAATGAGGCTAAGTCAATAATGTCAGTGCCATCAATTAATATTCTTGGTTATTGGGTTGGAAATGATACGATCAAGCCTGATCCAGAGAGACTCCGCCCACTCCAAGAGATACCTGTTCCAGCTACATTAAACTCTTTACGAAGGGTTCTTGGCATGTTTGCATATTACGCAAAATGGATACCGAATTTCTCTGACAAAATTCAACCTTTGATTAGAGCAAAATCTTTCCCCCTTGACTCTACAGCAATTGGTGCCTTTACTTCTTTAAAGAAACAATTAGAATCTGCGACATTACACGCCATCGATGAGGATCTCCCCTTTGTTGTTGAATGTGATGCCTCTGATTTAGCAGTATCAGCAACATTAAATCAAGGACGACCAGTGGCTTTCATGTCTCGTACTCTCCAAGGTAGTGAATTGCATTACCCACCCGTTGAAAAGGAAGCTACTGCAATTATTGAAGCAGTGAGGAAATGGAGTCATTTCCTTGCTCGCCAGCACTTCACTTTGATAACAGATCAGCGTTCAGTAGCTTTTATGCTAGATAATCGGAAGCGAACGAAGATTAAAAACAGTAAAATTCATGGATGGAGGATTGAATTATCTGCTTATAGTTATTCAATTGAGTACCGCCCTGGTAGGGATAATGTTGCTCCGGATACCTTAACTCGAGCATTTTGTGCCTCTGTTCATTCTTCTGCACTCACTGATCTTCACAATGGGCTGTGTCATCCTGGAGTCACTCGTATGTTACACTATGTTCGTTCCAAAAACTTACCTTTCTCTACAGAAGATGTGAAGATGACGTGTGCTTCGTGTAGATTCTGTGCTGAATTAAAACCAAGGTTCTTCCGTCCTCAAGAAGGAAGATTGATCAAAGCTACTCAACCTATGGAACGTTTGAGTATTGACTTCAAAGGGCCTTTACCATCCTCCTCTCAAAATGTTTATATACTTACCATAATTGATGAATATTCGAGGTTTCCATTTGCTTTTCCTTGTCGAAATATGTCAGCTGCTACGGTTATCAAATGTTTAGATCAACTGTTTTCATTCTGTGGATTTCCAAGTTACATACATTCTGATAGGGGCGCCTCATTCATGTCGAAAGATTTAAAGGACCACCTTTCTAATAGAGGAATTGCAACAAGTAAAACAACACCATATCATCCTATTGGAAATGGTCAGGTTGAGAGGTATAACGGAATCATTTGGAAAGCAGTGAAACTGGCTTTAAAGTCAAATGACTTACCAGATCAGCAGTGGGAATGTGTTCTACCAGATGCATTACACTCCATCAGATCTCTACTGTCAACCGCTACCAATACTACTCCACATGAGCGGTTCTTTAACTTCAAACGGCGTTCTTCTAGTGGTACTTCTCTGCCATCATGGTTGACTAGCCCTGGGACTGTGCTGCTTCGTTGGTATGTCCGATCAAATAAGAATGAGCCCCTTGTTGATGAAGTTGAACTGACTGATGTCAACCCTTCTTATGCAACTATCAAGTATCGGGATGGACGTCAGTCAACTGTCTCACTTCGTGACCTGGTCCTGAACTCCTCCAAAACAAAGGAACTTATAATTGACTTTAGAAAAACCAGTGGAGATTACGACCCACTCTACATCAATGGGGTCTGTGTGGAAAGGGTACCAGCTTTCAGGTTCCTGGGTACGCACATCGCAGAGGATCTCACCTGGTCTACCAACACCATCACCACAGTAAAGAAGGCACAGCAGAGACTCCACTTCCTGAGGATCCTCAGGAAAACCAACCTGCAGGAGAAGCTCATGTTGTCCTTCTATCGCTGCTCCATCGAGAGTGTGCTGGCATACTGTATAACCACATGGTATGCCAGCTGCTCAGAAAAGGACAGGAAGGCCCTTCAGAGGGTCATCACGACGGCCCAGAAAATCATCGGCTGCTCACTGCCCTCCCTGGAGCACCTGTTCAGCCTACGCTGCCTCAGTAGAGCAGGCAAAATAATAAAAGATCCATCCCACCCCGGCCACCGTCTGTTTGTTCATCTGCCCTCTGGTCGACGTTTCAGGTCGATCAAATCCCGAACAAACAGACTTAAGAACAGTTTTTACCCCAGGGCCATACGAGAACTGAACACTACCTTTGCACTAGGCAACACTAAAAAATCTTTGTACTTAATATAATTGTATTTAATTGTATTTATGTATTTATTTGTTTTTGCATTTATTGCATATATGTTTGTACGCACCGTCAGGATTGGCTATTTTTTAATTTCGTTGTACTCGTTGCAATGACAATAAATGAATATTATTATTATTATTATTATATGTCCATCTTCTCCATCAGCTCCATCACTCCTTGATAATCGAGAACTTCCTTCAACACTCCCATCATCTCCTATGAAAACTTCTACAAGTAATTCTAAAATTGAAAATGTAAATAACAATATGAGTGAAGTTGATGACCAAGCAACATATGTACCACCAGCTATGGAAACACCATTATCTCCTGATGCTCCAGTGCTGCGACGGTCATCAAGATCTACTAAACCTCCTGACCGTCTCACTTATAAATAGGAGGGGAGAATGAAGTGTGCGGTAATGTGCGCGTGCGCGGTAATGTGCGCATGCGCATGATTCCCAGGCGGCGAGGCCTGTGGAATCAGTGATAATTTCCAGGCGTTTCGAAGAGATGTATTAATGAAATGAGTTACTTAAAGCTTAAATAAAGTTTAAGTAAATCGGAATTCTCGTTTATCTCACGACACCACGTTTGAACAATTATCAGTTAAATTTAAGCTCCCCAGACACCATTTTTTTAGATTTTTACAGATCCGGAGTTATATTCGCAGCATAGATCCCCCATTCCCCACTCTTCCTGGTGAAACACAGTTTGACATCTTTCTTACCCCACTTGCTACTTTTAAAGGCACCTTGACAATCTATAGACAAATTTGCTTATTAGAAACCGCTTCATTAAACACCACCAAATCTGCATGGGAGGAGGAATTGGGGAAGGAAATATCTGATGAAGTATGGGAGGAAGCACTTTGGAGGGTGCATACTTCCATTTGCGCTCGGTACGGTCTCATCCAATGTAAACCCATTCATAGGGTTCATTGGACTAAAGCAAGACTGTCTAAAATTTACAATTATGTGAATCTGGACTGTGTAAGATGCAATCAGTCACCTGCAAATCATGTGCATATGTTCTGGTGTTGCCCATGTATTGTTGGTTTCTGGAAAGACATCTGTAACACACTCTCAGAAATAAGCGGCACACAGATTGAACCAGACTCTATTACCGCATTATTTGGGGTTTCCTCATCCGAACTGCAACTCACTCAAATCAATAAGGATGTAATTGTCTTTGTCACTCTGTTGGCAAGACGACTAATTTTGCTCACGTGGATATCTCCTGCATCCCCTTCTCATGCCCTTTGGATTACAGACATCTTAAATTGCATAAAGTTGGAAAAAATCAAGCACACACTTAGGGGGTCTGTAAACAAATTTTGGGCAATGTGGACTCTTTTTTTTTTCATGTTAGACAACTGGACTTCCCTGCAATTCCAGAGTGATGTATACCTATATTAATTTATATTTTCTTTTTTTTTTTAAATCCTCGTTGAATGGAGATGAGGACATGACACATTCTGTCAGTGGTGGTGTAAAAGGCCTAGAGCGTGGATACATGGCGTCTTGGATGTTGAGGACTGTACGGTCTGCTCTGGTTGACCTGGAAACATTTGTATCAATATATATATATATTTTGTACTTTTGCTCTACGTTTTGTATTGTATTGTTGTTCTTAGTGTGCTATTTTGTACACCTGCTAAATAACTTACACGTGCAATTATTTTGTTAATACTGGTTGTACTGGACATTTTTTAAAAAAAGGAGTAATGATGACTTTGCAGAACTCGTAAGGCTCTTTGTGTTGTATAAAGATGCAGCCAGAATGCTGTATCTTTGAGTGGGGCCACAAGGGGCTACCAGTATGTAAACATACTGGTGATCTCTCTCCCACTCCCGCATGCCTAATAAAGGATTGTGGTTGTATCTGAGTTGACTAATGCGTTTGACTAATGCAAACTGAACTTTAACCTTCCGGGACCGCTGGGCACTGCGGGGTGTGGAATGCATCCTCAATAATGATGGTAAAATTGTTGTATAGTCGTTTATTCAGTGTATTTGTTTGACCTGTATTATGGTGCTGGGTTTTGATTTGATTTATTTTGCACTGCACATATTGTTGATTAAATTATTTTTGGTTAAAAAACTGCGGTCTGTTGAATCACCAGTGGTGCTGAGACTGCTACGAGAGAGAGAATATTTGGTTGAGTGTTGTCAGCATTAATTTGAACAGTTATTAAAAAGGATCTTAATTTAGTTGCTGCAAAACTGAAACCTTTCACACACAAACACAATAGACTTCCTTGTGCAGACTTTAGTTTAGAGATACAGCACAGAAACAGGCCCTTCGCCCCAACGAGTCCGCACCAACCAGCAATCGCCGCACATTAACACACGAGGTACAACTTTTACACCAAGCCAATTAACCTACAAACATGTACATCTTTGGAGTATGGGAGGAAACCGAAGATGTCGGAGAAAACCCACACAGGTCATGGGGAAAAGGTACAAACTCCATACGGACAAGTCTCCAAAGTCAGGATCAAACCCGGGTCTCTGACAGTGAGGTAGTAGCTCGACCGCTACGCCCACGTGCCACCTTTATTTAACTGTCCACAAAATGCAAGTTACTATAAAATTATTATCAAAGGAGAAAATGTGGTATGGGCCTCCTAAAATATGGTGTCTGTCTCCTTGGAATCTGAGGGTTAACTTTTTCACACAAAGGGTGATGGATGTATGGAACGAGCTGCCAGACCTAGTTGAGGTTGGGACTTTCCTGATGTTTATGAAACAGTTAGACAGGTACATGGATAGGACAGGTTTGGAGGGATATGGGCCAAACGCAGGCAGGTGGGACTAATGTAGCTGGGACATGTAGCCGGCATGAGCAAGTTGAGCAGAAGGCCCTGACTCCACGCTGTATCACTCTGTAATCATTAGAAAATTAACTAGTTCATGTCCAGAATTCAGCTGAATCTAGACGACATTCAGCGTAGGCTGAAGGGTGGCAAGTAACATTCAGACAGTGAAGTATCAAAGATCAGCTTCAAAAATAGAGAATCGAACCGCGTACAGTTGAACCTCAATCAATCAAGACCCACCAACATTCTGGGGTCATCACCGGCCAGAAACTCAAGTAGATCAAACACAATTACTGTGGCTACAAGAGCTGGTCAGGGGCTGTAGTAATTCATCTACTCATGTCCCAAAGTTTTCAACCAGATGCAAGGCAGGAGCATGATAGGATTCTATCCATCTGCATCAATTGATGCATCTCCAACAGCATTCCCATAGTTGAGATCATTATTCAAAGCAGCCCACTTGTTTCGCATTCCACAGAAACAAGCTAGATATTCTTTTCCCACACCTCTATTGCGTGTGGGCTAGCTATTACAACTCACTTGCAGGTCCAGAAGTTAACAGGACATCATCACATGTACTATGAGGCAGGTGCTCTCCCTTTTGTGAGATGATGAAGGGAGCCAAGAGGCCATCTCGTTAAAAACTCACCTCTGCAGCAATTATGCCTTTCGCAGTACGCTCTAGTGCACATGTAGGTAAAGCGTGGCACCCAGGGAAGACTTTGTTATTAAAAGCAAATAGCATGGAGGAAGGATTTGTAAGGACCGATAAACAATTGGGAAAATACCACAGTTGAGAAAGGTGGGTATAGGATCAGAAACATTCAGGAGTTAATATACAAAACCAAAGGTGCATAAAAATGATGATCACTGGTGGTTGAGTTTCTGTTCCAATTTGGAGGATTAATTATGGCAGTAACAGGAATTAACTCATTTTTCCAACAATAATTCAATCACAATTGTTATAAGCATTTTACCAGAAATGATGCTGAGTAATTTCAACTAATCCATCAAAGATGCTTGTGAGATACAAGAGTAAAAGCCTGCTTCAAACAAAACAATAGGCCTATTAATTAACTCAATGAGTATGGTTCACATAAACTCATTGGGCAGGGGCTCTCTGTGGAAAAAAAAGTGATTTGCTCTCCAACACCATGTCATAATCTATTGCAAGTTTTTGACAGTGGAAAGCACACGAACAAATTTTCCATTAAGTTAATAATTGAGTTCCACTCGATGGGTAGTCTCATAGGATGACTAACTTAAGAGGGAAGTAAGCAGCTGCACTGTGTTTGACCGTGAACAGTACAATTGTAACAGGGTTGATGCATAGTAGGAAGAGGACAATGCAATGAAACAAATGTAGTCAGACAATCAGCTGAACTGAAGGTCTGTCTCACACTTGCCAATGATAAACCAAATTTGGTAAAAGCCACCAAGAAATTAAAGTTGCAGATGCTGGAAAATTGACCAAACGAAAAAAGACTCTTAAAAAAAAGGGCCCCGAACGGACCCATCACCTGTCCATACCCTCCAAGGATGCTGCCTGAACCCACCCAGTTCCTCCGGCACTTGTGTGTTTTGCTCAAGAATCCACCACCAGAAATGTCTTGTCTCCATTTTACTGCTCCACTGCGAAATCTTCTCAAAGTATGCATTCTTTGGAGGTTCTACAGACAAAGTATCTGTAACATCCACAGAAAAGTTTAAGAAACACCTTATCGAACTTGTACGAAATGGTGCAGCCTTAACTTTATTTTCACTGTGGGGTCCCATTGACGTTCCTCCTATCTGCCCATTTCTGCACCCTCCTGCCCGCCTGCAGTCCGTCTGTCTTTTGTGTTTTTTGTTGTTTTTGTATGAATTGTGGTTTTAATATGGTGTAGTGTTTGTATGTTATGTTTGGGGGTTTTTGGGGGGGGGGGGGGTGGGAACGGGAACTGTAACATTCTCTCTCCAGAACGGAGACGTGACCTTTGTTCTGTGTCGTGTCTCCGTTCCCGTTGCGGCCTACCACCGGCCATTCACCTGGGACCACCTGGGGCTCTGGTTCGCAGAGCCCGCGGCGCGGACTCACCACCTGCGGCGCTGGCTGCCTGCGGATGCTACGGGCGCGGCTGCGACTCGTCTCCGGAGGCTCCGGCGCGGGCCGCGTGGACGTCGGAAGCCCGCAGACCCCTGGATGGGGGCCGACATCGGGAGCTCCGGCAGCGGCAGCGTGTTCGCCCGCCCCGAATCGCGGGGCTTGGGTCAGCCCGCCACGGACCTTTCACCATCCGGCGCGGCCTGAAATAGGCCGTTGACCTTTCACCGCCCAGCGGGGGCTTCAATATCGGGAGCCCCGACCGCCCCGACGTGGCAACTCCAACAGCCTGACCGCGGGACAAGACGGCAGGGAAGAGAAAAAGACATTGTGGCCTTCCATCACAGTGAGGAGGGACTGGAGGAGACTCACTGTGATGGATGTTTCTTTTTGTTTGGTGTTAGTTGTGATTGTATGTGTTATTGCATTTTTATTGATTAATCTTATTGGTCTTATTGTTTAACTGCGGGTAATGTTTCATTTTACTACACATTTATGTGTATGTAACAAATAAACGACTATTGACAACCCTCTCTACTCCCTGACCCATCACTCACTCCACACTACCTCCCTTGAGCCCCCCCCCCCATCCTACCCTGTCCTCCTCACACCCTCCGTCTGACCCAGTCCCAGTCATGATTTTGCCATCCATCTGATCGATAAGTGGCACCAATGTGGCTACACTTTGCGTGCTCTTCCCAGAGGAAGTTGCACTATCATCCGATAATTGCTTCACAAAATGCTGGAGTAACTCAGCAGGTCAGGCAGCATCTCAGGAGAGAAGGAATGGGTGACGTTTCGGGTCGAGACCCTTCTTCAGCCTGATCTGCTGAGTTACTCCAGCATTTTGTGAATAAATACCTTCGATTTGTACCAGCATCTGCAGTTATTTTCTCATACTATCATCTGATAAAATCGCTCTACACGTCTAAATGTTTTTTCTACCTGCAAGTATAGCACCAAGTATAACTGTAATAATATTTATCACCCAGCAGCTTGAGAAATTTCACATGCGCTCTCTGCGGTCAATGATGGGCATTCGCTGGCAGGACAGGGTGACCAATGAGGAACTGCTGGACCAGTCTGGCTTTACAAGTACCAAAGAAGCAATGGTCATAAAGGCCCATCTTCGTTGGACAGGCCATGTGATCCGAGTGGATGAATCTCGCATGCCTTGTATGTACGGAGTTCTGTCACGGGGTTAAAGAACCAGGGCACCCAAAGAAACGGTTCAAAGACTGCATCACGGACCACCTCCACCACACAGGCCTAGTCCCAAAAGAACTGGAAACCTGTGCCAGTGACAGGACAGGCTGGCGCACAATCTCTGGGGAGGCGTTCAGCAGTTTCAAGGACAATCGCCGAAGCCGACTCATTCGTGCCAGAGACAGAAGGAAGGCTGCAGCTCTAAATCCCCCCACAGCGGCCATCATGTGCCTCCCACTGGTCCCGCGTGTGTGGCTGCACATCGGACTCGTGAGTCACACTCAATCCAACAAAACACGAGACTGCACAACAATCCTATCGTCATCTACAACGGGCCACCACCATAATATTTTCGTTCATATTCCTGAAGGGCTGAATCTGCTACCAAACTCTCAGACCGCATGAGCTCAACCACCCACCTGATGGAGTGGCTGATTCTTGCCTTGACCAGGAGCTGCCATCCACTCAGGAAACATGAGAAACAAGCTGGAACCACCACCCCCCTTCCCCCCCCCCCCCCAACCACTCACGCATCCACCCCGCACCCACCCCATAACCACCCACACCCCCCCCCCCCCCCTCCACACAGCACTGACACAGATACTCCTACATTGTGGCAAGGCTAACACATTACAACAGCTTCCAAACAAAAACGGCAAGTATTTCTGTCAACAATGGGTCCCAACCCTATGAACTCAATGCATTTTAAACAGGAGGTCAGTGGTGGAATGCCACTTGTCCCACTAGTGTTGGATGCACTTGCACCAATTACTTGCAACAGTTACTTTGGGAGATGCCAGATCACTTCCCGAGAGCAGAAAAGCACAGATCTGGATGGGGTCCCTGGCCAGAGTGTGGGAGGATCAAATACAATGGAAGCAGAGGATCATTGGGATTGCTCCCACTGCAAAAACTGAAGCCAGAGGGAGAAGAGCTATCTTGCTAGAAGTAAGAATCTGCTTTTTTTTTTTACAAGAAAAAGGTTTTAAAAACCAGCGGGAAGAGTAGCAGAGTTTTTTCAGAATTGCTGATTGTGGGGGCGGGACATTAGTATGAAGCAGGCATCCGATAGGCTTGGCTAGAGAGAGAGAGTAGCAAATAAAAGGGAAGCAAGCTTGAGTGGAACAGCCTGTTGGGAGTGGCCTAGTGACGTAGCAAACTTGAAAAAGAGGGCGGGGGGTACAAAGCCTGGCAAGTGATCTAAAAGCATTTATTTCGAGAGGATTAGAATATAAAACAGGGATATAATGCTGAAGCTTTAGAGGGCACTGGTCAGACTGCATTTGGAGCATTGTGAGCAGTTTTGGGCCCACATCGGAGGTGGGGGCTGGCTGTGCCGACATCCAGAGGTGGTTTACGAGAATGATCCAGAGGGCGATTGGATTAACGTATGAGCGTTTGACCGCTCAGGACCTGTACTCACTGGAGTTTGGAAGGATGAGAGGACCTCATTGAAGCTTACAAAATAATGATAGGCTTGGAAAGGGTGGATGTGGAGGGGATGTTTCCACTAGTGGGAGAGTCCTGGACCACAGGGCACAGCCTCCGAATAAAAGGACATATCCATATAAATACAAGGATGAATTTCTTTAGTCATCGGGTGGTGAATCTGTGGAATTCATTGCCACAGATGGCTGTGAAGGCAATGTCATTGGGTATACTTAAAGCAGAAATTGACATGTTCTTGATTAGTAAGGATGTCAAAGGTTGTGGGAGAAAGCAGGAGAATGGGGTTGAGGAGGAAAGGTAGATGAGCCATGATTGAATGGCGGGGTCGACTCAATGGGGCGAATGGCTAACTAAACTCGAATGACTCATGAACTTGTAAATGCATTTTAAATCGATTACTCAGGAAGGATACAAGTCACATTTACCACTCTGGTGGTGACCCCAAAACATCCAGGCTTTGCAAGCAAGGCAATCTGTAATGGGATTATTAGTTTAAAGCGAAAGTGTTTTGCATACTTCTGGCATGACCATTTTGTGGTATTATCAGATGCTTGTAATCATGGGAAATATTAATGCAGTTTGTCACCCATGTTTGCATGCAATTCTACAGTAGTTCTCAATATCCAATTTTTGCCTCTAATGACGGTCGAGAGTTGTCTATTGCTTGAGTCCCAGTCCAGTCACTGGTTGGACTCACCAGTACCTAAAACCAAGCATTCCACATCATCTCATGCCTGCAATCAAAGCTGCACTGCATAGAGTGCTACCTAAACAACGGAGAAGGAACAGTAACCCAGCTCTCACCTCTAGAGTTCCATGTAAACTAAATGGTACAATTTTATGGGGATGTTGGGACAGAGACTGCTGCAGATGTACAAAGGCAATTTTTAACAATTGCAGAACAAGTTGGTTTAGACAGTTTAAAAAAGGAACACAGAACCTTTGGAACAGAGAAGCAAAGTATAAAAGCAAGTCAGGTATGCTGTTTTTACAAATCTCTTCTACATCAGTCTGCTCAACTGCATAAAACAGCAAGAATGCTATCAAGATGAAAGTCTTCAATTACATGAAAAATCCAAAGAAAGTGGGATTGTAGTGCTTAGAGAAGGTTAAAAGGAGAGTTCATAGATCAGTCAGGTACATACGGTTCTTGCCAAAGGCATAAAGGTTTCTAACCAAGGAATACTGATTTAGTGAAAAAGAATCAAAGGCAATACTTTTGATCTTTTACGTGAAATTGCCAGGCATGTGTAAAGTATGCCTGGGAATCGCAAGACAATCCATTAATGACTTTGCTTGCCAGATTATAAATCATTTTTCATCACAGAAACTAAACAAGCATATGGCAAATTTGTTGTGCCTCAGCATTCCGCCCCTCACTCATGAATATAAAATTATAGTCCAAGTGCCATAAATACTTTTCTCTACCTCAATTACATGATCTGCATAACATTCCTCTTCAAAGCAAAAAACATATTCAATTCAGTTTCTCTAATATTTTTCTTGCCATTGAATCATGACAGAGCAGAACACAGGCCGTCCCAGAGTAACAAATGCCCCACTTACGAGAAACTCAGACATGCAGAAAAGCTCCAATATTAAATTCAAAAGTCCAATGTACTTACATACGTTCATTTCTAGGAACGTCAGAACTAGTTTTGTCTCTTAATAATCGTTCCTTCTTGACAGCATAGAGTAATTTTTGCCTATTTTTGCCTATTTTCTGACAAATACAAAAATCAACATCTGTACAAATCCATTTGTTAGTCAGGGAAGGCCTGTGCTCAGATTAATTTATGCACGTTTTGCTCCGAATCCCTCATTAACCCTCCCACCAAAAATCTTATTTATCATGGCATTGAAAATACCAACTGACCCACAGCATCCAAAAAGCCTTTTGGGGAGAGCGCTCCAGTTTTCACGGTGTTGTGTGTATCAGAGGTCTTGCCAGTTTCAAGTAGTCGTAGAGTTGGTGACATAGAAGATGGTGTCCGTGCCGGCTGGAAAATAGCTGCCCAAATTCCAGAACTTGATCCGCAGCCTTTCAGGCAGGCGCACTGTTCATCATCTTCCAGAATTCCGTAGGTTGCAGAATGGTTCACACAAGTTCGAAGAGAGCAAATGACGCTTCACTATTTCAGGAGAGAGGGAGATAGAAAATGAGGAACTTCAGATCAGTTAGGCTGGCATCAGCATTAGGGAAATTAAATTAAAGATATGGTAGCAGGGTACATAAAACCAAATCACTTAGTAGATCCAGCGCACATTTACAACTAGCACACCAAAAATAAAACATAGAGTGCTGGTATAACTCAGCAGGTCAGGCAACATCACTGGAGGGAATGAATAGGTGATGTTTTGGTTTTAATAGGGAAGGTAAGGAAGCTGAAAAAAAGGTGGGAGGGGACAAAGCCGAGCAAGTGGATACAGGCGAGGGGGTTTTATAAGCAGATGGGGGGGACAAACGGTGAAGATAAAAAGAGACACAAGACTGTCAGATAATTAGAGAAAAGAAGTGAAATGCAAAGCAGAAGGAGGGAGATACTGGGCTTATATTCACTGGAATTTAGACTGGGTTTATATTCATTGGAATTTCAAAGGGTAAGAGGGGATCTTATAGAAACATAACATTAAGGGATAGGACAGGCTAGATGCAGGAAAAAAATTCTCCATGTTGGAAGAGTCCACAACCAGGGGGTCACAGTTTAAGAATAGGACTGAGATGAGGAAAAACTTTTTCACCCAGAGAGCTGTGAATCTGTGGAATTCTCTGCCACAGGTGGCAGTGGAGGCCAATTCACTGGATGTATTCAAAAGAGAGTTAGATATAGCACTTGGCGATAACGGAATCAAGGGATACGGGGAAAAAGCAGGAACAGGGTATGATTCTGGATGATCAGCCATGATAATATTGAATGGTGGTTCTGGCTGCAAGGTCTGAATGGCCTGTTGGTGATGGCACTGCTGTGTCAGGAACTTAGCACGGGTCGCTGCCCTCTCCATCACTACACTGGGAACCTGAAATAGGGCCTCAGCCCTCTTCTGGCTCTCCACAGCAAAGAAGTGGTTAAAGTCACATATGGTTCGGTCTGCAATAAGCCATGGTTGTCTGCAAGGGTTGGTACTGGGTGAAATGGAGAACACTAGTATCTTGTTAGGTCGATCTTTTTCCCAGTCAAATTAACTCATTGTTCAAAAGATGAGTAGTAATTCCCAATTTTGGTACCACACCTGTTGATCATGTTTGTATCCTCTCCAATGCCTCCATGACAGATACGATAGTGGCACTTGAGAGGCTTTATGATAGGCACATGAATGTGCAAGGAATGAAGGGATATGGATTATACACAGGTAAGGAATAGACAATAGGTGCAGGGGAAGCCATTCGGCCCTTCGAGCCAGCACCGCCATTCAATGTGATCATGGCTGATCATTCTCAATCAATACCCCATTCCTGCCTTCCCCCATACGCCCTGACTCCGCTATCCTTAAGAACTCTATCCAGCTCTCTCTTGAATGCATTCAGAGATTTGGCCTCCACTGCCTTCTGAGGCAGAGAATTCCACAGATTCACAACTCTCTGACTGAAAAAGTATTTCCTCATCTCAGTTCTAAATGGCCTACCCCTTATTCTTAAACAGTGGCCCCTTGTTCTGGACTCCCCCAACATTGGGAACACGTTTCCTGCCTCTAACGTGTTCAACCCCTTAATAATCTTATACGTTTCAATAAGATCTCCTCTCATCCTTCTAAATTCCAGTGTAAATTCCAGCAAGAGATGGTCTTGGCATCATGTTCAACACCGGCATTGTAGCGCAAAGGGTCTGTTTGTATGCTGTACTGTTCTATAACCATGTGCAGAGCTGGCTCCAAGAGTGTAAGATAGCATGCAGCAATCAGACTACAAGAACACAGATTTGCTGCTTAAAGACATTCAGTTTCAGCTTCATGATTAATAAAAGCTGGTTCTTCTCCGTGATCAATGGCAACCGTTATTTAGACCAACGTCATTGAAAATCTCCCTGGTGATGAATTTGGGCATTGCCATTATTTTGCTGAGCTAGATGCGATCTTAACAAATCAAGCACTAAAATAATCATACATGATTAACGATAGATGTTGATGTGCCAAAAATGTGGGCAAAATTTCATGATGTCACATTAATACAATTTTCAACATTGTAACTCCTGTTTTTCTGATGTGGCAAAATTCTAGGCTAGCTGTCTGAGAATCTAAAGGGAAAAAATTAATTTGGACTTACAAATATACAAAAAATCATGAAGTGGTTTAAAAGGTTCAAGCAAAAGCAAACCAAACATATTTATAGAGAGACAAAACCAAACTTTGAAAAACTTAGTGTTATGTTTCAGTTGCCATGCTATTTTTAAAAAATATGGATACTCTAGAAAAGCTGTAAAAATGATTGTATTGGTAGAAAAATTAGAAATTATACTTATCAGGAAAAGAATAAAAAATTGAGGAAAGGTTTTTGGTCAATTTTTGGTAGACATAATATACTTTTCCACTTGGTGAAGAGTAAAACAACTTTTACAAAGCTCTCAATGAGATAACAAATAGGCAATTTCCTTGCAGCCCAGTGCTGTGCAACTTTTATTATGGAGAGGATAAGATTGACAAATTATTGCCAATTTAATTATTACCAACTCAGAGAGTTGAAAATCTGTGGAATTCCCTGCCTCAGAAGGCAGTGGTGGCCAATACTCTGGATGCTTTCAAGAGAGAGTTATATAGAGCTCTTAATGATAGCGGAGTCAGGGAGTATGAGGAGAGGGCAGGAATGAGGTACTGATTGTGGATGATCAGCCACGATCACATTGAATGGTGGTGCTGTCTCGAAGGGCCGAATAGCCTACTCCTGCAACTATTGTCATTATCCATTTGTCTCAAATCTATGAATATTAAAAGCTGGTCGTTGAAAATTTCTTTTGAAAGTGATTAACAAGTAATTGAAAAATGACCAAAACAAGCAAAGACTTTCAGACATAAAAAGTCTGTAATCTCCACTAAATGAGCAACATCGCTACATCATCATTGACATTACACCACCTGCTGTCTAATCTCTCCTATTGTTTTGGGAATGTCCACAATGTTTTTCTTTCATTTGAAAGATGGTGCGGAGGTTAAATGATGAGAGGCAAAGTGAGTGTGAAGTGTTAGCTCCAGGGCAGTAAAGCAACACAACGCCACAGTAAATTGTACTCCTGTAATACATTGAAATAAAAACTAATTCCAATAATAAGCCTTCCCCTATTTTACCTCGGACATCAGGGCACGAGTGTCGAATTTTCTCTCAACGTTCTTGAACGAGGCAATCTGTCCATACTTGACTGTGGGGGAAAATAACTTCTGTTAGCATAAAAAAATAGCATAATTGTACTGCAACAAACACATTACCGGAGGAGATCAGCAGGTGCTTCCAAGTACTGTGGAAGCAAAGGAATAATCTACGTCTCAGGTCGAGACCCTGCACCAGGACTGAGAGTTTAAAGAGGAGATACCCAGAGGAGAGGGTGAAGATTTTACAAACAATATGCTTGAAAGTCGAGCTGCAGCAGTTGAATTTCATTCGAGGACCCTCTGGAATGAATCCAAAGCCTAGATATTTAGCACCACTCAAAACAAAAGATTTTAGAGGAACAAGATGGACTACTTCGTTGAAATCGCCATACTGAACTGTAGTATACATTGGAGCGTAACGCCCCACCATTTTAGTAGGCAAAACCCGCTGTTTGCTATGCCTCTTGTAGTGTAATCAGTGTTTTGGGGGAACAGTATGTTGCCATTAAAATGCAGAATATATCTCATCTATCAATTCACAGATTTTTGTTAATTTTTCTTTTTTAATGTTTCTGCAAGTTTCTGCCTACTAAAACAGCACCGTGACATACTATGGTTTTTAGGGTCAAGTGGTCTATCTTGTATCTTTGCTCAAACCTGCTGTCCAAATTAGTAGGAAGCGAAATTGAGAGTCCAGCAGCTATTATAGAAGTGTAGGTGCTGCAGCAAGCATCAAGGGCCAAGACTAAGTAACTGGAATGCAGTACTTTGATTCTCTCCCTGCTGCTCAGGGGAGTGACTAAAACAATGTAAGATGCTGAACTCGACAATTAGTTATTTATGAGGGGTTTTTTGCCTATTCTATGGTATTGTTCTATATCCTTTGATTGGCACCTGGGTATGCAGGGAATGGAGGGGTATGGATCAGCTGCAGGAAGAGGATTTATATTGGCATAATTTCAACACAGACATCTTGGCAACACAGACATTGTGGGCCAAAGAGCCATAATGTTCTTTATTCTATTCCTTTCTTTTAGTCAGTCAACTTTAGCTTAACAGTAACTTTGAGGATGATTTGGCACCATTCAAATCAGTAACGTTGGCAAAAGACGTACAGGTATGTAGGTTAATTGACTGGGTAAATGTAAAAATTATCCCTAGGATAGTGTTAGTGTGCGGGAATCACTGGGCGGTGCGGACTTGGTGGGCCGAAAAGGCCTGTTTCCGCGCTGTATCTGAAATAAATATGAAAAAAAAAGTGTGTTGACCCTCTGATTCACTTCCAAAGACAACTCGTACAAACTACTTTTATTCTGTACATGACCAGATTTTTAAATTGTGCAATTTATATAGGGTACATAATTACATGGCACCTCTGAACATACCTATTGCAACATAACCGCACCAGGGCTCCTGGTAAATCATCCTCTTCCATCAGGAGTTGTACAACCACAGGAAGGGCAGGAATCCGTAGCACTTCTCTATTAGCCAATTGATATTACTGTCCATATTGTGGGAGGATGAAAGAATCTGGAATAAGTACATATTTTAATTCAGCGATAGTGATTCAGCAGTGGAAGTCTCGCCTCACTATTACCACCACCTTTTCCACACACTAAAGAATTCTCCTCCTGACGTCTTCGGAGTGGGGGTGGAAACCGGAGAAAACCCAGTGTCTGAAGCTGTGGGGAGAAGGTACAAACGCCGTACAGCCTGCACCTGTAGTCAGGGTCGAACCCGGGACACTGGCGCTGTCAGGCAGCAACTCTACCGCTGGGACACCTCGACCCCCCTCTTGGTCTCAACGCAAAATGCGGGACGATTTCCAGATTCCCACCTGTTTGAACGCGGCAAGTAGTGTTTCACATAACACGGCCCAAGGGACAAGCGCCCGGGGGGGGGGGGGGGGAGGGAGCGCCCGGGGGGGGGGGGGGGGAATGGATGAGCACCCGGGGGGGGGGGGGGGGGGAGCGCCCGGGGGGGGGGGGGGGGGAGCGCCCGGGGGGGGGGGGGGGGGAGCGCCGGGGGGGGGATGGAGCGCCCGGGAAGGGGGGAGGGAACGCTCGGGGGGGCGAGGCGGGGAGGAAGCGCCCGGGGGGGGGGGAGGGAGCGCCCGGGGGGGAGGAGGGAGCGCCCGGGGGTGGGGGGGAGGGAGCGCCCGGGGGTGGGGGGGAGGGAGCGCCCGGGGGTGGGGGGGAGGGAGCGCCCGGGGGGGGGGGGGGTAGGAGGGAGCGCCCGGGGGGGCGGGGCCTCAGACAGGGACGACGCTTTACGCCGCCATTGTGAGCTGTGGACCCGCTGGGTGTCGCCGCTTGGACCCGCGGCCGGGCCCGGACCCGCAGACGGACGGACGGACGGACGGACAGGAGCGGCGCTGAAACCTGCAGCTTCCCGGCCGCCACCGCTCCCCCTCCACCGGCCTCGTGCCCGCGGCGGCAAGATGGCGGCGCGTCGCGTCACGTGGCGGCAGCGCTGATGACGGGGCGGGGACGTCACGTGACCCTCCGTCCAGTGACGGTTGGGAACGTCACGTGACGTCGGTTGATTTGCATGGGTGGGGCCGGCAGGTGCCAGTCGCTCCCTCATTGGTTGGGGCGGGAGGGTCACGTGATTTCCATTCATGACGGGGTGGGCCATTCATTGATGATTCGGGGCGGGGCCGGGCGTCACGTGCCGGACATTGCTGGAGCAGAAGATGGACACAATAGGCTGGAGTAACTCAGCGGGACAGGCAGCATCTCCTATGGAGAGGAGGAAGGGGGGACGGGTTTGGCTGAGACCCTGCTTCAGACCAGGCCGGCAAGCAGAGGAAACAGTGGACAGTCCAGCACAGGACCTTGGCCCACTTCTCCTGTACTGACCCTGATATGACCCTGAAGCTGGAGGGAGGAATGTAGCAGGTGGGGAGAGTGGGTGTGGAAAAATAGATGGGAGTCCAATGGGGCACATGGGAGGGGAGTGGGTATGGGAGAGACAGAGGGTATGGGAGAGACAGAGGGTATGGGAGAGACAGGGGGTATGGGAGAGACAGAGGGTATGGGAGAGACAGAGGGTATGGGAGAGACAGGGGGTATGGGAGAGACAGGGGGTATGGGAGAGACAGGGGGTATGGGAGAGACAGAGGGTATGGGAGAGACAGAGGGTATGGGAGAGACAGAGGGTGTGTGGAAGGGAGGGTTAGTTGGACATTGACTGAAAATGCACAATTCAATGTTCATACTGTTGGTTTGAAAGCTACCCAAGGGGAATATGAGCTGCTGTTCTTCCAGTTTGTTTAAGTGGCCTGGTTCATGCAGTCAATGCAAAGGCTTTGTAGGGAAGGGCTGGTATCTAAGGAGACACAGAGAACTGCATATCTGGAATCCTGAGTGAAACACAAAGTGCTTGAATATCTCAGTGGGTCAGGCAGCATCTCTGGAGGGAATGGGCAAGTGATATTGCAGATTGGAGCCCTTCACACCCTGCCAATATTAGAAAATGCGGGGCAAAGTCCCACAAACATATCAGGGTACTTTTCAGAGGCCCCATGAGTGACATTGGTGCATTGTCATAATAGAATCTATTAAGCCGATAGCACTCCCAATATAGATTTGACAACACCATGTACAGATGGATAAAGATTGTGAATATAAAACCCCATGTACTATTTTGGATTTCTTCTTTTCATATCTTTCTGAATATATTTTATTTTTTAAATAAAGAAAGAAAATGGGCCATCCTGAATCATGTAAATGTTCAAGGCAGGGCTTTGGAAACTGAAGACAGACACACAAAGCTGGAGTAACTCAATGGGTCAGGCAGTATCTCTGGGGAAAAGGAATAGGTGATGAGTGGGGTCAAGATCCTAATCAGTGTCCAAAGCAAAGATTTTAAAAAAATAACTGCTGGAGGAACATTGGATCAGGCAGCATCTGTTTAAGTAGAGGACAAATCACGTTTCAGGTCAGGATCCTTCTTCAGAGTGATGGCGTAGAGGGGAGATAGCTGATAGAAAGATTTGAAGGTAAGGGATGGGATAAGAGCTAGGAAGTGATCGGCTGACCCTGATGATCAGTCCGAAGTCCTAAATGAATGAATAAGTTTATTTGCCAAGTATGTGCATTTCCAAGGAATGTGCCTTGGTGCTCCGCTCCCAAATGACAATACAAACATACATTTAACAATTAAGAATGAAGCATAAACACATCATAATAAAATATTATGGTCTAAACATGTAAGTGAAAATAAACCAGAGCAAAAAAGAGACTACAGACTTTGGTTATTGAGTAGAACAACTACTCGTGCAAAAAAAGCTGTTTTAATGTCTGGCTGTGGCTGCTTTGACAGTCCGGAGTCTCCTTCCAGAGGGAAGTGAGTCAAAGATTTTGTGGCCAGGGTGAGTGGGGTCAGAGATCATCTTACCCGCTCGCTTCCTGGCCCTTGCACTGCACAGTTCGTCAATGGGGGGGAAGGTTGCAGCCAACAAGCTCAGCTGCGCGAACGATCTGTTGCAGCCTCCAGATGTCGCACTTGGTGGCTGAGCCAACCAGACCATGATGGAGGAGGTGAGGACAGACTCAATGATAGCAGTGTAGAATTGGACCATCATTGCCTGTGGCAGATTGTGTTTCCTCAGTTGCTGCAGGAAGTACATCCTCTGTTGGGCCTTTTTGACTGTGGAGTCGATGGTGCCCCCCCCCCCCCCCCACTCCCCATTTAAGGTCCCTGGAGATGATGGTTCCAAGGAACTTAAATGACTCCACAGATGTGATAAGAAAATAACCGCTGATGCTGGTACAAATCGAAGGTATTTATTCACAAAATGCTGGAATAACTCAGCAGGTCAGGCAGCATCTCAGGAGACGCTCTCAGGAGCGTCTGAAGAAGGGTCTCGACCCGAAACGACGCCCATTCCTTCTCTCCTGAGATGCTGCCTGACCTGCTGAGTTACTCCAGCATTTTGTGAATAAATACCACAGATGTGATTGTGGTGTTGTTGATGGTGAGTGGGTGTAGGGGAGGGTGATCTCATCAAAAGTCTACAATTAGTTACACTGTCTTAAGAGCATTGAGTTCCAGGTTGTTGCGATGGCACCAAGATGCCAGCTGTGTCACTTCCCATCTGTAGGCAGATTCCTCCCCATCCTGGATCGGTCCAATCCATGTTCTGTCACCCATCCATGTTCTCCAGCGATGCTGCCTGACCCACTGAGTTACTCCAGCATTTTTTGTCTATCCAGGTGAGGAGGGATTAATTGGCAGGTGAGTTAGTTGGAGGTTATGAATACAGAAGACAAAATGATGCGAATGGCGCACAAAATGTAGAACCAGGCCTGGCATGAACAAGGATGGGGGCAGAAAAATGGTTGACTTGGAATTGGGAAGGGTGGGAGATGAGTGGACGAAGGAGTAAAAAGGAACTGGGTGATGAGGGTGGGGGAATTTATGCTGTTTTTTACATTTTGTATGGCATTCACTGCCAGAATCAAAAATAAAATCAGGAACCAGTTTGCGATTTATACAGCTAACCTGTGATCAACAGAGTAAATTAAAAAGAAATATGAATTTCACCATTCACGCTACCTCCTCTAATCTTTCTGCCCTCTAGGTTTTCAGTGCATCTTCATACTTTGGTCTCTTGCATATTTCCATTGGAGATTTAGGATGGAAACAGGCCCTTCGGCCCAACAAGTCCACGCTGACCATCGCTCGCCCATTCACACTAGTTCTGTTATCCCACTTTCCTCACCTGCTCCCTACACATTCGGGACAATTTTACAGAGACAAATTAACCTAATTTGTCTATGGGATGTGGGAGGAAGCCCGCACACTTGCAGGGAGAATGTGCAAATTCAACACAGACAGTGCCCAAGGACAGGTGTCACAAAATGCTGGTCAGGCAGCATATAGGAGAGAAGGAAGGGGTGACGTTTCGGGTCGAGACACTTCTCCAGGATCGCACACAGATCTCTGGGTGTGAGGCAGCAACTCTACCAGCAGTGCCACTATATCTTGATTTAAAAAAATTAAATGTTGGTAACTTTGGTTCCTAAAAATAATAAACTATTCATTTTCAGTCTTAAATATCTAAGTCACGCTATGTCCCCCTTCACAGCTATGTTTTAATTCAGTTCAATACTACGGGACAGCACAGTGGCCGTAAAGTTGCTGCCTAAAAGTGCCGGGGACATGGAATCGATCCTGAATATGGGTGCTCTCTGTATGGAGTTTGCTCGTTCTCCCTTTGATCGCATGGGTTTTCTCCGGGTGCTCTTCTTTACTTCCACATTCCAAAGACGTGCAGGACCCTTTCTCAGTCCCAACCCAAAACGTAATTTTTTCCTTCTGTTTATAACATTGTTTACAGAGTACTATGTTTACATATTGTGTTGTGCTGCTGCAAGTAAGAATTTCATTGTTCTAATTGGTTCATTAGAGAATGAAACACTCTTGACTCACGTCCCGAGTGTGCAGAACAGAACTGGTGTACGGGTGATCGGTGGTCGGCATGGACGCTGGGCTGAAGGGCCTGTTTCCGCGCTGTATCTTTAATAAACGAAACTAAAAACACTAAAACGAGAGGGAGTTTGAAAAAGGGCCTCGACCCGAAACGTCACCCAGTTCCTTCTATCCAGAGATGCTGCCGGTCCCGCTGAGTTCCTCCAGGGTTTGGTGTCTATCTTGGGAGTGATTCGGAGTCGGGTTTCAGCGGTCACAGGACAGCAATGGCCGCCAGATCTCCCACAATGCAAAGGGAGCGAGGAAGTGCCCGGCGCCGACCAGTTGCCGCGGCAGTGCGCATGTGCAGGGCGGCCGGGGACGTGCAGGCGGCGGCACTGCGCATGTGCAGTGCGGGCTGGGATGTGTGGGTGCCGGCGGTGCGCATGTGCAGTGCGGCCGGGGACGTGCGGGCGGCGGCAATGCGCATGTGCATGGCGGCTGGGGACGTGCGGGCGGCGGCAGTGCGCATGTGCAGGGCGGCCGGCGGTGCCGGCGGATGTGGAGCGGCCGCAGAGTGGAGACCGGGCGGCCCGGACACGGATGTCGAGGGGTGGGGGCGGAGAGTGACGTGGAGAGAGAGAGCGGGGGGGGCGGGGCCGCTCAGTGTTGACAGGTAGGTGACCTGGGGGCTCTGAGAGCGGCGCCCGTGTGCCGGCAGCGCATGCGCCAACCTCGGGCCGGGCCCGGAGCGGAGCGGAGCCGCCACAAAGCGCCGGGGCCGCGGCTGCGCATCAGACGCCGCCAAATACGCGGGAAACCCCATCCCTGGGCCCAGGGATCCGGGATCGTCCCAATCCTGCACCGCGACCACCGGGCTGGAGCTGGAGTTGCAGCCGCCCCCCCCCCCCCGTCCACATTCATTAACCCCCCACCCCCCACACGGGCAGTTTCATCCCAATCACAGGGATTTGCATCAACCTCATTCAGGGATTGATCCCAATCTACTATCCCGCGGATTTCCATCCCAATACTGAGCATTGCACGACGCCCCGACCCCAAACCCAGGGAATTATCCCCCACACATACACGGGCATTTACATCCCAATCCCATGAATTTGTATCCTATCTAAATCAGGGATTGATCCCGACTCCCTATCCTGATGTTGAGCATTGCAAGACGCCCCCACCCCAAACCTGGGGAATTATCCCCCACATTTTATCCCAATCCCATGAATTTCCATCCTATCTAAATCAGGGATTGCCCCTCCCTCCCTCCCCCCCAGCTCTCCCATCCCGGGGATTTCCCTCTGAATGCGAGTCCTTGCAGGATGCTCCCAGTGCAAACCTGGAGAATAAGCCAGTTCGGTACCTTGACTGCACATGCCCAGGTCATAGGTCACTCGTGCTAAACATTCTCGCTGGCCGAGCTGCTGTGTGTATACAGACCTGCGTTTCATCGGTATTTTCCAGGTTTGTTTCTTCAAGGTAAGAAAATACTGCTTTCAAAACTTAACTAGGTGTATATATGGTTAATTTGTACAAAACTATGATGATTTTGTTGGTTTTATTGCTTTATGCTTCGGTGAGTGAGCGAGATCATGACAATTTCTTTTACATTGTAACTTGTACCAGTATGTAATGGACATGCTTACAGGACCCTATTCGAATTAACATATGATTGACCTTGTTATTTATTTTGTTTTATATGGTACTGGCAAAGCCATGCGCATTTGTGCAACTTTGGACTGTGGGAGTAGCACGTATCACCTGAATAAGTGGATGCAGAATGTATGTGACAGCCACAACTGTCAATTTGCAACAGGAAACTTTCTGCCCACCTGCCTTCAAACTCGAGGAAAATAAACTGCAGATGCTGGTTTAAATCGAAGGTAGACACAAAATGCTGGAGTAACTCAGCGGGTCAGGCAGCATCTCGGGAGAGAAAGAATGGGTGACGTTTTGTGTCGAGACCCTTCTTCAGAAGTCTGGAGAATAAGCGAGTTAGGTATCTCGCTTCAGACTTCTGAAAAAGTGTCTTTACCCGAAACATTACCCATTCCTTCTCTCCTGAGGTGCTACTTGACACGCTGAGTTACTCCAGCATTTTGTGTCTACCTTCGATTTAAACTAGCAACTGTAGTTTTTTTTCCTAGTGTTTGAAGGGAGGTGGGCAGAAACAGTTTCCCTTTGCAAATTGACAGTTGTGGCTGTCACACACATTCTGCATCCACTTATTCAGGTGATACGTGGTACTCCCACAGCCCAAAGTTGCACAAATGTGCATGGCTTTGCCCAGTAACATATAAAACAAAATATATAATAAAGTCAATCATATGTTAAGTCAAATAGGGTCCTGTAAGCATGCCCATTACATACCGGTACAAGTTACAATGCAAACAAAAATTGGCATGGCTTTGCTCACTCACCGAAGCACAAAGCAATAAAACCAACAAAATCAATGTCGTTTTGTACAAATTAACCGTAAATACGCCTAGTTAATAGTTTTGAAAGCAGTATTTTCTTACCTCGAAGAAGCAAAACTGGAAAATACGGATGAAAAGCAGGTCTGTATACGCGCAGCAGCTCAGCCGGCGAGAATGTTTAGCGCGAGTGACCTATGACCTCGGCATGCGCAGTTGAGATACCAAACTCGCGTATTACCACCATACCTGCACAAGGGCGATTATTATCCCAATCCCAGGAATTTTCATCTGCTGAAATCAGGGATTTATTACGATCTTCCATCCCGCAGATATCCCTCCCAATGCTGATCATTGCAGGATGCCCCTCCCCCCAACCCAGGGAATTATCCCCACCTGCACACGGGCAATTATTATTGCAATGCCAGAAATATCCATCCTTTCTAAATTAGGGATTGTTCCCTATCTCAATGTGGAATATCGCAAGATGCACCTCCCCTAAACCCAGGGAATTATCCCCCACCCACACACGGGCAATTTTGATCTCATTCCCAGTAATGAGCATTCTATGTAAATCAGGGATTGATTTATCCCAATGCTATCCCAATCCCAATGCTGAGCATTGCAAGATGCCCCTACTACAACCCAGAGAATTACCCCCCACCCACACACGGGCGATTATCCCAATCCCAGGAACTTGCAGCCTACCTGAATCAAGGATTGCCCCCAACCCCGATCCACAATCCCGTGATTTTCCTCCCAATGCTGAGAATTGCATTGCTGAGATCTTGTGTTTCTCCCACACTTCAAAGACGTGCAGGTTAATTAGCTTCTGTAAAATTGTAAATTGTCCTATCATGCAGTATAGTGCTGGTATACGGGATGATCGCTGGTTGGCGCGGACTCAGTGAGCTGAAGGGCCTGTTTCTTCTCTGAAGTTTAAAGTAAACTGTAAAGACAGCATCCGAGCAAAGGATGGATCCTGGGTCTCTGGCGCTGTGAGGCGGTGACTCTACAGTTGGACCACCGTGCTGTTCTTGAACTCTATATATGAGCTGTTGTGATGCGTTCTACCTTGGCTGACCTGCAGCTGCTGCCTGTGGTCTATTCTCAGTGCCCGCTCTCCAGGTGGGATCAGTCTGCCAACTCCATCTGACGCACGTGCAGCCATGTCCCAGGTGGCGGGTTTCCGAGTGGGCGCCGAGTTCTCGAGCTACAGCGATCTGCACCGGGAGTACCGGCGCTACCAGAGGGACAGCTCCGTACAGATGTGGACCAGGCACTCACGGACCATCAAGGCGCAGCGGCGTCGGGCACCCAAGCGCCCGATGAACGACGCGCTGAACTTTGCCGAGATCGACTACGCGTGCATTCACGGCGGCAAGTTATTCAAGACCAAAGGATCCGGCAAACGGACAATCCAGAGGTGAGGAAATACTTGCAGGGGCGACACAGCGGCACAGTTGGTAGAGCCGCTGCCTCACAACGCCGGGGATCCCGGTTCCATCCTGACCACGGGTGCTCTCCGTGTGTGGAGTTCGCACGTCCTCTCTGTGACCAGCTGTGTTTCTTCTGTGGACTTCAGTTTCCTCCCGTATCCAAAACGTGCGGGTTTCTTGGTTAATTGGCCCTCTGTAAATCGTCCCGAGTGTGTCGGGCGTGGATGACAAAGTGGGAGAACATGGAACATGGTCGACACCTGCTCCTGTTTCCTACCTTCTTATTTAAAGATGTTTTATCCTTTTAAATTTAATAATATGTTTAGCCGGGTAGTTAGTTTTGTTTAGAGTTACATCATGGAAACAGGCCTTTCGGCCCATCGAGTCCACACCGCCCACCAATCATCCATTCACACTAGTTCTATGTTATCCCACTTTCTCATCCACTCTCTACACACGAGGGGCAATTTACAAAAGCAAATTAACCCACAAACCTGCACGTCTTTAGAATGTGGAAGGAAACCACTTGGAACAAACCCACGTGGTCACAGGGAGGACGTACAATCTCCGCACAGACAGCACCCGTAGTCAGGATCGAACCTGAGTCTCCGGCGCTGTGAGGCAGCAGCTCCTCTGCTGCCCCTGTCTGGCTCTTTCTCTTTTTTTTCTCTGTCTCTCTCTCCCCTCTGTTCATTTTTTTTCTCTCTTTTGCACACTTTGTTCATCTTTGATTGTGTGTGTGTGTGTGTGTGTGTATCTCCCCACCTCTCTCCCCCGTCTCACCTCCACCTCTCCCTCTCTCCACCTCTCTCCCTTTCTCCCTCTCCCTCTCTCCGTCTCCACCTTTCTACCTCTCTCCTCCTGTACCTTTCTACCTCTCTCTCCTTCTCTCTCGCCCACCACACATTTTCCCATTCCTACCCGCACCTACGACTCGCTGGGATTGTATAGAATGGTAGAGTCATCCCACACAGAAATAGGCCCTTCGGCCCAACTTGCCCATGCTCATCGAGATGACCCATGTACACCAGTCCCACCTGCCCTCAGAACCTTTCCTATCCATGTACCTTTCCAAATGTATTTTAAATGCTAGAGTACCTGCCTCAACTACCTCATCTGGAAGCTAGTTCCATTTACCACCACACTGTGCAGAAAAGGTTACCCCTTACATTCTTTTTAAATCTTTGCCCTCTCATGTTAAACCTCTGCCCTATGGATCTTGATTCCCCTATCCTGGATAAAAGATTTGTGCATTCACCCTATCTGCGGCACGGTAGCGCAACGGTAGAGTTGCTGCTTTACAGCGAATGCAGCGCCGGAGACTCAGGTTCGATCCTGACTACGGGTGCTGCACTGTAAGGAGTTTGTACGTTCTCCCCGTGACCTGCGTGGGTTTACTCCGAGATCTTCGGTTTCCTCCCACACTCCAAAGACGTACAGGTATGTAGGTTAATTGGCTGGGTAAATGTAAAAATTGTCCCTAGTGGGTGTAGGATAGTGTTAATGTGCGGGGATCACTGGGCGGCACGGACTTGGAGGGCCGAAAAGGCCTGTTTCCGGCTGTATGTATATGATATGATATGATGATTCCACTTGTCACATACAATTTGCTGTGTTAACACAAGGGACACGGCATTATCCATGTTGTCCCACTGTGCCATCCACTGCCTGCACACTTGGCACAATTGACAATTTGATAGTTTGTGTTTTATGGTTCAGAGACTGGATTGATATCCCAGTGGGGGAGTGTGATATTATCCCATTAAATCACACAGGGTCTTCCGCCTGCAATGACCATCAAGCACCCAGCTTGTTATGTACTATGTGTATGAAGGAACTACAGATGCTGGTTTACACTGAAGATAGACACAAAATGGTGAAGTAACTCAGCGGGGAGGGCAGCATCTCTGGAGAAAAATAATAGGTGATGTTTCGGTGTGACACCCGTCTTAAGACTGAGAGTCAGGGGGGAGGTAAACTAGAAGTTTCTCCCATTCTCGTCGTTCTATTAATTTCACTGTCGTCTTGCTTAGTTTCACTGTTTGTATCAACTTCTTATCACCTTCTCCACCGCCAACAATGGACCATTGTGGGCTCCACCTTTTCTTTATCATTGTTGCTGGCTTTGATTTGTTCTTTCATATATTTCATTCATTTGTTCTCTGTAACCCTTCATCCCCCTAGTTCCCTCTCCTCTGACTCTCAGTCTGATAAAGGGTCCCAACCAGAAATGTCACCTATTCCTTTTCTCCAGAGATGCTGCCTGACCCGGAGTTACTCCAGCATTTTGTGTCCATTTCCTTTGTTATGCACTATGTTATCTTACACCAATCCTGCATGAATCACATTTTGTTACAGCTGTTGCTTCAAGTCCCCCCAGTTTGTGAAAGACTTTATTATCAGTCAAAGGGCAGTCATTCAGCACACCATCTTGTCTTCCCACTCACACTGCTTAATGACCAATGTCAATGGAATGTTTCTGTTGGATTCTGTGATGATTGTAAAAGATCGCCATACACTGCTGGTCTGAATCATCCTACCACAACGAGAGAGCAGTCCTGAACTGTGATCTTCCTCATTGGTGACCCTCGGACTATCTTTGTTTGGACTTTACCTTGCACTAAATGTTATTCCCTTACCGTGTATCTATACACTGTAAATGGCTCGATTGTAATCATGTATTGTCTTCCCACTGACTGGTTAGCATGCAACAAAGCTTTTCACTGTACCTCGGTACACGTGACAATAAACTGAACTAAACAAAACTGAAAAAGGGTCTCAATCCGAAGCGTCACCTGTTCCTTTTCTCCAGAGATGATGACCGACCCGCTGAGTTACTCCAGCATTTTGTGTCTTATCGATTGACCCAGTTGGCTTACACACTGCCTCCCACTGTCTTTTTCAGAACCAACAAGATGAAGTGTCCCTGTGTCATTAAAGTCCGGCTTTCTGCGGATGGAAACAAGTTTGTGGTGAAAGAGATGAATGAATCGCATAACCACACGGTGCCGCAGGTAAAAGCAGAACACACACACCAGCCAGGTAGAGTTGTTGGATCTGCCACTGCTTCAGTTTGTCGGCTCAGTGTGTGTGTCTGTGTCTCTGTGTGGGGGGGGGTGTCTGTGTGTGTGTGTGTGTTGTCCCACCTCTCCATGTTTTCAGAGAGCATTCTACTAGTTTTGTACACGCTCGGTTCCAGCCTTGGATCCTGGGCGGTTGAATATCCTAGTTCAGTGATACAGCACAGAAACAGGCCCTTCGGCCCACTGAGTGCGCGCCGACCGGCGATCCCCCCACATTAACACTAGCCTCCACACACGGGACAATCTACACATACACCAAACCAAATAACTTCGACACCTGTACATATTTGGAGTGTGGGAGGAAACTGATGATCTCGGAGAAAACCCACACAGAGGGGAACGTAAAAACTCCACACAGACAGCACATGTAGTCGGGATTGAACCCGGGTCTCCGGCGCTGCAAGCGCTGTAAGGCAGCAACTCTACAGCTGCGCCACCGTGCCATCCAGAATATGTCCACGTAATTATTTATAAAGAGTTTATCAGAACTCTGTCTCTCTGCCCTTGTCTTTGCCCGTGAGAGAATGTTACCTGTGGCACCAACACATATCGGTGGGACTTAAAGCTGTAGGGTGCAATAAAATGGGATTTGTGCAGCATTGGCTCAAGAAAACATAATACATAGCAACAAAGATGGACACAACAAGCTGGAGTAACTCAGCGGGTCAAGCATCATCTCTGGAGAAAAGGAATAGGTGACGTTTCGGATCCTTCCTGGCTGGTCTGAAGAAGAGTCTCGACCCGAAATGTCACCTTTTTCTTTTCTCCAGAGATGTTGTCTGACCCACTGAGCTACTCCAGCTTTTTGTGTCTAGAATTGGCGTAAACTAGAATCTGCTGTTTAGTTTAAACATACAGCGTGGAAACAGGCCCTTCAGCCCACCGAGTCCAGGCTGACCAGCGATCCCTGCACATTAACGCTATCCTACCCACATCAGGGACAACTTTCAATTTTAGCAAGCCAATTAGCCTATAAACCTGTACATCTTTAGAGTGTGGGAGGAAACCGCAGCTCCCGAAGAAAACCCATGGGGCGAACGTACAATCTCCGTACAGACAGCACCCGTAGTCAGGATCAAACCCGAGTCTCTAGCGCTGTAACACAGCAACTCTTCCGCTGCACCACCGTGCTGCCCCGACACATAGAACAGAACAAGATGGGTGCTTGGTGGTCACTGCCAACAATGTAGGTGGAAGAGCCGGTGTGATTCTATGGGATGATATCACACTCCCCCACTGGGATATCAATCCAGCCTCTGAACTCTGACAACTTTGGCATTGTTTAACAGAGTCAGACTGATACATCAATATCACTAGTCATTTCCCTCACAGTAACAAGTTTTATTTACGTAGTTCTAACACACTAAAAATATCTCCAGCTTTCAGGGACATTATCAAAGTAATTGATGTGAACTGCCTTAGCAGGGATTCTGGAGATGACCTATAACTTAGGTGGAGATGCTGGGTTTCAAGGAATGTCTTATAATGGGGTTTAAGGAGGCAAGAGTGTCTGAGGGTGATCTGAGAGAAGTATATCTGTTCATGAGAGGCATAGAATGGAGACCCTCGGACTATCTTTAATTGGACTTTACTGGACTTTATCTGATGCTAATCATTATTCCCTTTATCCTGTGTCTGTGGACGGCTTAAACACAAAAATCCGGAGGAA
>NC_135971.1:39735456-39844269 GCF_053455715.1 Rhinoraja longicauda | reverse complement strand
TCAAATTCAACATTGAAGGAGGTGACTTCCAAGGTACAGAAAGTGATCCACATTTTCCAGGGTTGTTTCACCAAGTTGAATTGACGGTTCTTTCCTATTTGTCTTAGTTGGTGACGATTGGTCGATAACCTGAGTCTTCCTGGAGTTGATGGTAAGTCCAAGTTTCGTGTATGCACTGTTGAAGGCAGTTAGGATCTGTTGCAGATGATTTTCCGAGAGCGCTGCCACACAGTTGTCGTTTGAGTATTGGAACTCAATGAGGGAGCTCGTAAATGTCTTAGTCTTCGACTTGAGACGGGCAAGATTGAAATGTCTGCCATCGGTTCTGTAGACGATTCCGAATCCTGGGGGTAGGTCGTCCTTGATGATGTGGACGGTTGTCGCAATGAAGATGGTGAACAGTGTTGCGGCAATCATGCATCCCTGGTTCACTTCTGATCCGACTTGAAATGGCTCACGTTTGCTGTTGCTGGCCATAACTGTGGCAAACATGTCATCGTGGAGGAGGCTCGGGATTCAAATGTATTTTTCTGGACATCCATAGGTGGATAGCACGTCCAATAAGAGTTCCCTTGATACCAAGTCGAAGGCCATAGTGAGGTCGATGAATGCCATGTACAAAAGGTTGACATTTTATCTTGTCGTTGAAGAATTCTGAAGATCATGTCCGCTGTTCCACGTGATGATCTAAAACCGGCTTGTGTCTCCGGAAGGATCTTCTCAGCTAAGGGCTTGATTCGGTTGTTCATGATACGGACGAGGACCTTGCCTGCTGTTGCTAACAGGGAAATTCCACGATAGTTTCCGCAGTCAGACTGATCGCCTTTCCTTTTGTAGATGGTTGACGCAGTTGGTAATGGAGCATCTTACATCCAATTTTGTAGACCTCGGCTGGTATTCCGTCCAGTCCAGCTGCCTTGTAGTTTTTCAAGGTTTTGATGGCTTCCTTGATTTCTTCAAGTGATGGTATTCTGCTTAGGGAGTCGTCAGTGGGCTGCTTTGGAATGTTATTAATCACATTCCTGTCATATGAGGTGGTCTGATTTAGAGGATCTTCAAAGTGCCCCCTCCATCTAGAATTGATGTCTGCATTGCTCTTCAGTATGGTGGGCCCATCTTTGCTTTTGGGGCTTGACCGTGAGTGGATAGGCCAAAATGGCTTTAGTTGCGTTGAAAAAGCCTAGAGTGTCATTGGCGTCTGCTCGTTGTTGGATTTCCTAAGCTTTCTCCCTCCACCATTGGGTTTTCAGGTTTCGGTTGCTTTTCTGGACTGCAGCCTTGCATTCCTGATAGCACTTCCTTTTGGTAGCCTACTGTTGCTCATTTTGTAAGGTGATGAAATCTTTTCTCTTTCCACCAATGAATTGTTGGAGTTGTTTGTCGTTATCGTCGAACCAATCCTGGTGCTTTTTTAAAAACTTGAACCCAATTGTTTCCTTGCAGGAGGCGACGATAGCGTTCTTCAATAGATTCCAATGTTCTCCGATGGATGGTGGGATTTGTTGGGGCAGTTGTTCTTGAAGTTTTTGTTGGTTCTTCTGGACATGGTTGATGTCTTGAAAGACGCCAACATTGAATTTCTTAGTAGTGTTCCGGTTTCCATATTTCCTTTTGGGCCGAATCTTCATTCTCACCTTGGACCAGATGAGAATTTTCAGTACACTTTGTCGATCAGGGGATCCTAGGATGATGTAGTCGATGATGTGCCAGTGTTCAGAACGTGGATGCTGCCAGGAGACTTTGTGCCCGTTTTTCTGGCGAAATAATGTGTTTGTAAGCACCAGGTTGTGTTTTGCACATTTGGCGAGGAGGAATGTTCCATTGGCCTTGACCTTGCGAAGTCCTTCCTTGCCCATTGTTCCCGTCCAGAGCGTATGATATTTCCCGACGCTGGCATTGAAGTCTCCTAAGAGAATGATCTTGTCGTCGCTGGGAACAGAGGAAAGGCCGTCGTCAGGTAGGGCAGAGAAGTTCTCCTTTACTTCGTCTTCAGTGTCCAGAGTTGGAGCTTAGGCGCTGATCATGCTGGTGTATTGGTTCTTGACGAGCTGGATTCGCAGAGTCATAAGACGTTCATTGATCCCCAGTGGTTGCTCTGTCAGCTTCTGAAGTTGGCTGTTTCCGATGGCAAAACCCACTCCGTGGATCCTCGGTTGTTCAGGATCAAAACCTTTCCAGAAAAAACGTGTATTGACCTTGTTCTTCCTTTAGTTGTCATTCTCCAGCTCTGTGTGTCTCACTCAGAGTACCGATGTCAAAGCTGAATTTGTGGAGTTCCCGAGCAACAAAGGTGGTTCTTCTCTCTGGTGAGTCTGAGTTTAGGTTGTCCATCAGAGTTTGTATGTTCCAGGTTCCATCTTTCATAGTTTCGCTTCTTGATGGTTTTGGACCGCATGATGGTGATCCCTCTGGACGCGGCTTTCCGGACAGGACGAGGCGAAGCAAAGTATTTTTAGGGCACCATTTCTAGCCCCTTCCCAGTTCAGGGTGAGCAGAGTGGATCCTAAATAGGGCTGCTCAGACATGAATACTGCTGGCGAACAACTTTCCTGCTTCTGTCCAAAGTTGAGCGATTGAGTCAAGTATTCACCGCTTCCCGTTGTTGACTGAGAACTTTCAGCGATCACGTAGCCTGCTCCTGTCGCCTTTCCCCGGTCGCCGAAAGTCTTCAGTGAAGTTTCGTGCTGTTCACAGAACGAAGACGCCGTTGCGTGCGTTTGTTTAACGTGTACATGATGTTTCACTCCAAGAAGCACACGGTCCTTCACAAAGCAATCCACTAATTACTGGTAGAAACCTTTCAAATATAATCACCTGATCGGACGCATTCCCAATATGTTTTAGTGCAGCCCCATCCCGAGTTTGACTACACGCATTTTTCAAGAAACTTCCCAGAGGCATCTACCCATTTCAGTTCTATCCGAAACTCCTGGAGCTGGTAGATCTGTTGCAGCCTTCATCCGCCTTCACAGTCGTTGAGTTCAAGATAACTTCGTCCGCCGAGTCCGCCGTTGAGGTCTGGTAGATTGGATCGTTCTTTGTCTGGACCCTCATCCTCGACTGTACCGCCATGGGTGGCCCTAACAGAAGCTGGTGCTTCCGACGGCGTCGCTCTCTGAATTATGGGGGCACGCAAGCCTCTTCACCACAACAAGGTGAACGATCCGAAGAGGACGTGTTAATAACCCTCCATCAGAAGTAAGCGAAATTAAATTTCCGATACCAGCTGTTATGGCGAGATCATACGAAGCAACGAATGCCAACAGGAAGAGCGGTTAATAAAAACATTATTTTAAAAAAGATCTGCTTGCCAACTTAGCCGACTAAGGGTGCCTGCGTCCACAGACCCGTGAAATACGCTGTCTGGAGAAGGGTGCCGACCCGAATCGTCACCTGACCATTCACCTGCCCTGTTGAGTTCTGCCATCAGTTGGTGTTTTGTTCAACGTTCCGGCATCTGCAGTAACTTGTGTCTCCATTCAAGGCGCCCTCTATCCGTGAGACGAGAACCAGGTGGCGGTGGGGCATCTGCGGCAGCGTGAGCCTCGGCGGCAACGGGAGCCTCAGCGGCAGCGGCAACCTCGGCGACGGTGGGGCCTCGGAATCGACCCGCGTTCAGCCGTCGATGAGCGTGAGGGGCGAGGAGGGGGGGAGGGGACCGCCGTGGTGGGGGCCGCCGTGAAGAACAATGGAGGGGTCGGCGTGGGAGGACCGCCGTGAAGAACATTGAAGGATCCGGCGTTGGGTGTACCGCCGTGAGAGAGGGTGGGAGAAAAAAGGGGGACCCTGTGTGGGGAAGAGGGGCGGCAAGACTCTAGTTTTAGAATCCTCTTCCCAGGGGATAAGCCTGCTTTTGTTTGTTTGTTTGTTTGTTTGTTTGTTTGTTTGTTTACGCGAGATCTGTGTGTCCTAGTGCACCAGTCACTGAAAGGAAGCATGCAGGTACAACAGGCAGTGAAGAAAGCCAATGGAAGGTTGGCCTTCATAACGAGAGGAGTTGAGTATAGGAGCAGTTCTGCAGTTGTACAGGGCCGTAGTGAGACCGCACCTGGAATACTGTGTGCAGTTTTGGTCTCCACATTTGAGGAAGGATATTCTTGGTATTGAGGGCGTGCAGCGTAGGTTTACTAGGTTAATTCCCGAAATGGCGGGACTGTCATATTTTGAAAGACTGGGGCGACTAGGCTTGTATACACTGGAATTTAGAAGGATGAGAGGGGATCTTATCGAAATATATAAGATTATTAAGGGGTTGGAAACGTTAGAGGCAGGAAACATGTTCCCAATCTTGGGGGAGTCCAGAACCAGGGGCCACAGTTTAAGAATAAGGGGTAGGCCATTTAGAACTGAGATGAGGAAAAAGAATTTCAGTCATAGTGTTGGAAATCTGTGGAATTCTGCGCCTCAGAAGGCAGTGGAGGCCAATTCTCTGAATGCATTCAAGAGAGAGCTAGATAGAGCCCTTAAAGATAGCAGAGTATGGGGAGAAGGCAAGACCGGGGTACTGATTGAGAATGATCACATTGAATGTGGTGCTGTCTCGAAGGGCCGAATGGCCTATTCTTGCACCTATTGTCTATTGTCTATTGTTTATAACACGGCAGCCAGCCAAAAATCGCTTGTCTTTTTCATTTCTCTTCATGTTTAATTAAATTTTCATTTCCAGTATTTCGTGTACCTTGTTGTGTGTTACAACTGTTGGCAGACCAAGTTCCCTCCGGGGATGAACAAAGTTCCTTCGTATCGTATCGTATCGTTAACGGGAAGACCTCGATGCTCCCTTTATCCTGTTCAGTTACAGGCGCGGGAAGAGGGGGCATCGCCCGTCAGTGGTATTTAAGGTGAAGCTTGGTAACGATCAAGGCATTGAGAGCAATTGGGAACTGGTATATAATGAGACACATGGCCAGAGTAGATCAGGAATGAGCAAATTCAATGACAGGATAGGTTTGAACGGCCGAGTTGCAAATTCTACAACAATTGCTTTTATGACCGGCGGGTGGGCAATTCAAAATGGACTGCAATGTCAGAAGAACTGTTAGTAGTTCGGTTTCAATGTTTCAAAACTGCTAAATATAGAACATAGAGCACTACGCGACAGTAACATGGTTTTCGGACCAAAATATCTGTCAACCATGTCAAGATAAACCAATCTATTTTGTCTATAAACAATCCATTCTACTCCATTCCCAGCATATACATGTGCTTATCCAGAAGCCTTTTAAATGTCATTATCATCTTGGGCTCTCCCAGCACTTTTGACAGCGTTCCAGCGACTCAACGTGCGCTGTGTAACTGTCCCCGCACGCCTCCATTTACCACTCGCACACATTGAAGCTGTGTCCTCTAGTCTTTGACATTTCCACTCATAGGGGCAGTTTCCCTGTTGTTGGCGCATTGACCGTCATTGCGGAGATTACTCGACAACAATAGTCATGTTGCAGTACAGCGCAGTCCTGGCAGAGAGAGTGGTATCGGCGTCCGTTTATTATTGTCACCAGATACTTCGTTCGCGGGTTCTGCAGTTAAGTCGTGCCATTCACGAGAACAACCAAACCATAGACAAATGCAACAGGTAGTGCAAAGGGAAAGACAACCAGGGGTCAAGGATGTTACATCTGGAGAGAAAGTGAAGATTTAACAAATTGCAGGCATCCCACTGGGTAGGTTGGGAAATCAGAACTACACCCGCAGTGAGACAAGATGGAGCGAACATGTGATGAACATTGAGATCGGTTTTGGTGTTCATATCCGCGGATCATTGAAGTTTAATGCAGGTGGATCGGAGTGCGGAAGATCCACAAAATATTTCACTTTACCGACCTGCGAGGTTATTCTTCAATAGGAACTGGGTGGATTGGCGGATAATATGCTGAACCTGACAGAAAAGGGACGAGAAACTTCGCCTACCCACATCCTTCGCAGATTCTTCCTTACCCGATGTATTAATAAAACATTTGGCGTTTAGCTCAAATTTCCATCGTCTGCAGTTCTTTGTGTCTACATTTGCCCTTACTGCGTTTAGCTGACTGCGTGGACTGCGTGTAGCTCTGTCCACTTCATTGCTCGCTTCCAGCCTTCAGAAACAGCTACCTCAACGCTGAGCACGAATTGAAGCCTGGTGCTCTCCTACAGTACAATATCTTGCCCCCGCCTCACAGACTGTGCCTGAACTCACGGGTCTGAATTTACCAGATGCAAATATAAAGCAATGGAAATACACAGCATTTACATCAGGGCCTGTACACAGAAGAGCTCCAGTGAGAAATAGTAAAGAGAAAAGCCTACAACCCTATATTATGAACAATGAATGCTCCCATTTTTTTGCTTATAATATATCCATAAAATGCTGTGGGTTTCCCCTTACTACCAATTGCCAGGAACCTTTCATGGCCTCTTTTAGCGCCCCCAGTCGTTTGTTTCCGTTTCTTTCAGTATATTCACCTGGTACCAGTTTCTTAACTTTGCATACGCTTCCTTTTATTGACGAAGAGTATAATATCTCTATAACTTATTGAATTATGATCATTGTCCTCAAAATGCGAAACCTTTCAAATATAATCACCTGATCGGACGCATTCCCAATATGTTTTAGTGCTGCCCCATCCCGAGTTTGACTACACGCATTTTTCAAGAAACTTCCCAGAGGCATCTACCCATTTCAGTTCTATCCGAAACTCACTTTTCAAGTGAGTTCCAGTCAAAATTGGAAAAGTGGAAATCACTAATTACAATAACACTTTTGTTCTACATCTTTTCACGATCTGCCTGCATATAATTGGGTGGCCTAAAAATATAACTCCATCAGACGGCTGTGGAGGCCAAGTCATCGGGTATTTTTAATGTTGAGATTCACAGATTTTTGATTGGTAATGGTGAAAACGTTATGGGGAGAAAACTGGAGAATGAGGTTGTGACAGAAAGATAGGTGAGTCATGATTGAATGGCGGACTAGATTCGTTGTGCTGAATTGCCTAACTTACTTCCATTACTTACTAATTCATGAATTGATGAACGCACAACCACACACATATACGAATCTACGCACACGCACACACAAACATATACCCACACACTCACAATTACTCACGCACGCGCGCGCACAACACCGCACAAACATACATGTACACGAATCTACACACACCCAAACGCCCACGCACACTCGCTCACTCTCACACACACACATACACACGCGGGCGCGCGCAAACACACAAATACACATACACACACACACACACACACACACACACACCCACACACACGCACGCACACACACACACACACACACACACACACACACACACACACACATACACACCCACACGCGCACACACACGGAAAGAAACGTGTTTGTTCAAGAGAGTGTGACTAATATCGGGGTTACGTCATTCTCCCGTCCCCACTGGGGAGTTGGTGGGAGTATTAAAGAACATCCGAACTGCGCTATCGCTCCATTGTGTTCCTGAACTTCACTGGGACAATCAGATGGAACGGGCCCCAATTATATACGTCCATGAAATTAGCTATCCGATCCTGGCTGCGTTTGGTATCCCTGGTAAGCTGTGATGAGATTGTTTAATGCTTCCTCCTGACAGACCGTGAATACTCTGACAGCCTGTTCCATCCTCTCCGGCACTTTACAGTAATCCGATGTGCGATCAACACGGAAATTGCAACTTCCGACGCAGTGCATCGGCGTCAGCGGCCATAAATGGAGGGAATAGGAGATATGTGGACAGATGTCGAAAGAGTGGACATTACGGGGATTTAATGCGGTGTTTTTAAAGGAGGAATGAAAACGCAAACTCGAGTTTAAAGAGCACATGATGTTGTGATAATTAATATGATGAGTTTCTGAAGAATTGAGCATTGAAAGAGCCTCGTCTTACTAACACTATGTGGTTCTTGTGATTCGCTTCGCTGAGGGCTGTCGCGCTACGCAACATTCAATCGTAACTTTAGCTCCATTACATCGGTGGTTCCATTTAAATACTAATTTCACTGTACTTTGCTCTTCCCCCAGCGAACGTGCTGACGGCTGCGATCCTGTACCGGGGTAAGTGCGGGCTCTCGAAAGGAATCACCCGGTACATGGTGGCGATGGCAATCTCCAACCTCCTCGTTCTCATCTTTCACGTGTTAATTCATAACATCTACATGTACTATACCCCCAACTCCTTCCTCTCCCTCAGCGCAATTTGTCCTTCCAATCTATACCTGCGGGTCGTTACTCTGGACTATTCCGCCTGGTTAACCATGTCCTTCACATTTGACCGTTTTGTCAGCATTTGCTGCCCGAAGCTGAGACTCACCTATTGTACGGATCGGACGGCCGTCACGGTCATTGTGTCCTTGTGCGCGCTGAGCTGCTTGAAGTACATCCCCTTTAACTTCATGTACGAGCCACGCTTCACCGTGGATAGTGTGAAATGGGGGTGCCGACCCAAACGCGCCTACTTCATGTCCGATTGGTGGTTGGTTTTTACGTGGATGTGTACCATCTCTAACCCCTTGCTACCCTTCCTAATAATCCTATTGTTCAACGGACTGACGGTCAAAAACATCATAGCGGCCAACAGAGTCCGTCGTCGCCTGAAAGCAGTGGATGGCAAGGACACGGAGGCGGAGAATCGGCGGAAGTCCATCGTTTTACTGCTCACCGTGTCCGGCGCCTTCATACTGCTTTGGACAACGATCGCTGTAGCTTTCATCCGCACTCGGGTCACTGTGAACTCCGTGGGTGTGGGTCACCCAAGCCCATCTTACATCGCCTATGAGGTTGGGGTCTTGCTCACACACGTCAGCTCCAGCGCCAATTCGTGGATCTACGGGATGACACAGAGGAAATTTAGACAGGAGGTGAAGAACGCATTTACACATTTAACGAGTATTATTGTTAAACTCATGACACCGGCGCGCCCGTTGCCTAGAACTGGAGGTGGGATATGACGCAGCCCATCAATCTATTATCTCACATGATGATTCGGTGAATTTGGTTCCATCCAGAGCGGGCATGTTGGGCAGGACTCTTCGTGGAATAAAATGTTATCCCAATGTCCAAATTATTGTAACTTGCTAGCCCCGATATATTTCCCATGTAGCGCGCTCGCAACACCTGTTCAAGGCGAGTTCATGCGTGACTTATTTGTTCTTCTAACATCAATATCCGGCACATCCTTTTTGCCCCAAATCCATATGATCCACAACTTCAGTATCAACCTACATGCTTCCCCCTCTCTTTGTGGTGTACTACGTGAATGTGCATTCACCCCCCCCTCCAGCGTGTGCCCTCTCCATCCCTCCCCCTTCCCGTTTTACCCACGAGTCTGACTGTCCTCGATTATATAATCTCCGTTTACTTTGTTGTCACCTTCTCCCAGCTAACAATGATCTGTTCTACATTTTCTTTGTGCTGCATCCCCTTTGATGTCTCATTCTCACTCCTTACACCTCCTTGTCTCTGTGTCGCCCTCTCCCCTGACGTTTAGTCTGAAGAAGGGTCTCGACCCGAAACGTCACCCATCTCTTCTCTCCAGAGACGCTGCCTTTCCCGCTGAGTTTCTTCAGCATTTTGTGTCCAACGCCTATGTAAACCGCCATCCGCAGTTCCTTCCTGCACCTTTGCACCTACATTTCTTCCTCTGGCTCCATATTTTTACGCCTCTTGTATCCTTAGCTCCTTCTTTCACACTTTCTCTCTTTTGATCTCTGGAATTTGTACCCATCCGAAATTCATTGTTGGTGCATTTACTGTGGGTGTCCGGATAACACGGCCGTTGCGTCCTGCTCCGCGTTGCTCTGGGTAGCTAACGGTTCTCCACAACAGGTAGCTGCAACATTAACCTACGATCCGTTGTGTTATATTCCTCGGTTTAAATGTACGCTCTAGTGATAGAGAACGATTAAAATTGATTAATCTTTGCATCGACATCGATATTTTGAGAGAAAAAATTGCATTGTATTAAAATCACTGTGTCTGTAAACCTACATTAGTTATTTTCGAATCACGTGACAGGTAATCCGTTCTTGAGTGAGTAGTGGCTAAGTTTAAATGTTAAAGAAGATGTGCGGGGAAAGTGCGGAAGAGTGTTTTGAATAGGGACAGGTCTGGATGTTGGGGGAAACTACTTAATTGAGGCATTGTTCCTTAGATTATATGTTGAAATCAACACGCCTTATAATCAAAAAGCAGGATCAGCATTTCCCACTGAGGATGTGAGATAAGGATGGCAATTGAAAGGGTCAGTGGGTGACGGATGGTGTTGTAAAAGCTCACGAAGGAAGATTGTCAGGTTTAAGAAGGAGGCATTAGACGCGGCTTTGCAGGAACATAAAGCGAGTAGGAAACTCAAACGGACAATGAGAGCGGTGAGAAGGGGCATGAAATGTATCGCCAGGCAGATTAAGGAACGTCCCATGATTTCTTACACGTCCGTTAGAACTAAGGGAATGGTGGTGGGAGGGGGGGGGAGGTGGGAACATTTAAAGATCAAGGAGGGATTTATGCGTCGAATCGGATAATGTAGGTGAGGAAATAAAGCAGTACTTTGCATCTGTATTCACCCAGGAGAAGGACTTGGAGGATAGACAATAGACAAAAGACAATAGGTGCAGGAGGAGGCCATTCGGCCCTTCGAGCCAGCACCACCATTCAATGTGATCATGGCTGATCATTCTCAATCAGTACCCCGTTCCTGCCTTCTCCCCATACCTCCTGACTCCGCTATCCTTAAGAGCTCTATCTAGCTCTCTCTTGAATGTATTCAGAGAATTGGCCTCCACTGCCTTCTGAGGCAGAGAATTCCACAGATTCACAACTCTCTGACTGAAAAAGTTTTTCCTCATCTCAGTTCTAAATGGCCTACCCCTTATTCTTAAACTGTGGCCCCTTGTTCTGGACTCCCCCAACATTAGGAACATGTTTGCTGCCTCTAACGTGTCCAACCCCTTAATAATCTTAAACGTTTCGATAAGATCTCCTCTCATCCTTCTAAATTCCAGTGTACACAAGCCTAGTCGCTCCAGTCTTTCAACATACGACAGTCCCGCCATTCCGGGAACTAACCTAGTAAACCTACGATGCACGCCTCAATAGCAAGAATATCCTTCCTCAAATTTGGAGACCAAAACTGCACACAGTACTCCAGGAGCGGTCTCACTAGGGCCATGTACAACTGCAGAAGGACCTCTTTGCTCCTATACTCAACTTCTCTTGTTATGAAGGCCAACATTCCATTGGCTTTCTTCACTGCCTGCTGTAACTGCATGCTTCCTTTCTGTCCCTGATGCACTAGGACACCCAGATCTCGTTGTACGTTCCCTGTTCCTAACTTGACACAATTCAGATAATACTCTGCATTCCTATTCTTACCACCAAAGTGAATAACCTCACACTTATCTACATTAAACTGCATCTGCCATGCATCCGCCAACTCACACAACCTGTCCAAGTCACCCTGCAACCTCATTGCATCTTCCTCACAGTTCACACCGCCACCCAGCTTTGTATCATCTGCAAATTTGCTAATGGTACTTTTAATCCCTTCATCCAAGTCATCTTATACTCCATACCGATGTTCCTATCTCATGTACTGCACTGTTCTATGTTCTATGCTCCTGGAAGGATGGAACGCGCTGCTTCCACCATTGCCCTCGGCAGCGCGTCCCAGCCTTACAGGAGCATAGAACATAGAACAGTGCAGTACATGAGATAGGCACATTGGTATGGAGGAAATAAAGGCACATGGAACTCGAGCAGGCTGAGGACGAGATAGTAACAGAGTCGTAGAGTGATACAGGTCCTTCGGTCCAACTTGCCCACACCTGCCAACATGTCCCAGCTACATTATTTCCACCTGGCTGCGTTTAGACAATAGACAATAGATGCAGGAGTAGGCCATTCAGCCCTTGGAGCCCTTGGAGCATCAGGCACATGAGCACATGCGCACACACACACACACACTCACTCACAAACACGAATCTACACACACAACCCTATGAAATTACAAGCATACCCACTGACACGAATCTGCACATAAATACCCACTGACAGATACACGAACTGGAATGTAGACAGACAAACACATGCGAATATGACTATATGAACATATGCTCACACATACAAAGCCAAATCTACATGTGCACATATATAAACAAACACAATCTCTCTCTCTCTCTCTCTCTCTCTCTCTCTCTCTCTCTCTCTCTCTCTCTCTCTCTCTCTCTCTCTCTGTCTCTCTCTCTCTCTCTCTCTCTCTCTCTCTCTCTCTCTCTCTCTCTCTCTCTCTCTCTCGCTCGCTCGCTCTTTCCCCCCCTCTCTCGTGCCAAGGGAAGAAAACTTGCAATCAGTCGGCCTTGGAAACTTGCAATCAGTCCGCGATCTCCAAACACTAACTCCACTTCCCATTCCCGTACACCCTTTCTGCCCTGGGGCTCCTCCACTGTCAGAGTGAGGTAACAAGCAAATTAGCGGAATAACATCTCATATATCGCTTGGGAAGCTTACACCCCAGCGGTTCCCAGCAACAGGTGAAATACCAGAATATTGGGAAGTTGTGCATTTATTCTAGAGGGTCTAAACGGTAAAACCTTGGAACTAACGGCCAGTGCTCTACGTAGGTGGTCAGAAAGTTATCGGAAATGATTCCGAGAGACAATATCGACCCGCAGTTGGAAAAACAAGGACTGATTAGGGGGAGTCAGCGTGAGAGGGAAATCGGTGGTTGGCCCTGGTTTTGTTTTTCCACTTTTGCAGCGACTCCCTGCGCATTATCCAGAGGCCAATTAACCTAAAATACGCACGTCTTTCGGATATGGGAGGGAACCGGATCACCCGGACAAAATCCTTGCTGAGGCAGCGTGAGATATAAATGGAGTCAATGGGAGGGAGGTTGGATTGTGTGATGGTCTGGGCTGCCTCCACAATTCACTGCAATTTCTTGCGGTCTTGGATGGAGCTGTTACCGGACCAAGCTGTGAAGCATCCTGATAAAATGCTTTATATGGTGCATCTGTAGAAGTTGTTGAGAGTTGTAGGTGACATGCCAAACGTCCTAGGCCTTCTATGGAAGTAGAGGCGTTGGTGTATGTGCTTTATTGGTAGTTGTTTCAATATGGCTGGTCCAGGAGAAGTTGGAATTAAAGGCAGTTAAATATAACCTACACCTGTTGTAACTTCATGCTCCACTTGGAGTTCGCCTCTGACCACGGTATCCCTTCTCTTACTCGAGTTCTGCCAACTTGTAGTGCTATTTGTCTGTGCGTGTCCTTATTCTTCCCTTTTAATCTTTTTTCAAATTAGGTTTGCTGCGATCACAGCACCTTTGTAAATCAGTTATACCATCCCTCTGCAGTGTGGGAACCTTCCTCCGAGCACACGGGGGATTGCTTTAATGACCCTGTACTGGTCCCATCCTTTCCAGCCATGCAGTAATCTGAAACAATTAATTCAGCGCCATTTCTCAAATTCCACTCCAGCTATTCCCCATTTCTACCCACACAGTCTGCCGTGTGCCATCGGCGTCAAATCAGTGAGAAATCACTTCATTATCCAGTCTCCCTAGCATGTGCCAGCAAAACAACATTGTTCAGTTCAGTTTAGTTTATTGTCTCGTGAAACGAAGTACAGTGAAAAGCTTTTGTTGTGTGCTAACCAGTCAGTGGAAAGACAATACATGATTACAATCGAGCCATTTATAGTTTACAGATACATGATAAGGTAACAACGTTTAGTGCAATGTAAATCCAGTAACGTCCGATCAAAGATAGTCTGAGGGTCACCAATGAGGTAGATAGTAGTTCAGGACCAAAGGTAATAGAGCAGAGCAAGATAGACCACTCGACCCTAAAAATCGTAGTAGGTCATGGCGCCAGTTTAGTCGGCAGAAACTTGCAGAAACATTTAAAAAGAAAAATAACAAAAATCTGTGAATTGATAGATGAGATATATTCTGCATTTTTATGGTATCATCACACATACTGTTCCCCCAAAACACTGATTACACTGCGAGAGGCAGAACGAAAGGCGGGGTTTGCTTACTAAAATGGCGGATGTCACGCTCCTTTGCGTACTGCACTTCAGTATAGGCAATTTCGACGGAGTGGTTGATCTTGCTCCTCTAGTATCTTTGTTCAGGACTGCTGTCTAGTTGTGGTCGGATGATTCACTGCCTGATAACAGGGTAGAAACTGTTCCTGAATCTGGAGGTGTGCGTTTACACACTTCTATAATAGTGCCCTTTCTACCCATGTCTTTGGCGCCATTTGTTCTATTTGTCCATGCCAAAATTGATGCTGTCTTATGTCCTGATAAAGTTCTATCTGCCAGTGGTCCTCTCAACTTAGCAGCTGATCCACGCACCTTTCTATCCTTCCATACTCTCTCCTTCGCTATCCAGTAGCCACCAATTTCCACGCCACCAGTAGGTCCACCAACGTTCACATCCAAGCCATTTATGTTACTAATGCAACAATGCTCCCACTGCCCCTTGCACTACTCCGTTGATACTCCTGTCAGAGAAACAGCTCTAGCAATCTCTTCCTTTGCTCCCCATAAAACCTCAGATAGATCTATTTATATTCACCGTTATATCTGATTCAACTGAAATCAGCTCTCTCTTAATTCAGGACTTTAATTCAAAAACTACACTTATCCTTTCTGATAACCATCTTTAAACATACAGAATTGTGGCCATTGTTCCCAAAGTGTTCCCAATTGACATTTGGGACCACCTGCCCAATTCCCAACAAAGTGTGGAGTACTGATCTCTCGAAGGACTCTCTGTTTAATGACCATAAATGAATCTATTAAATTCTGCACTATTTCAGCGCCTGGCACTAAAGCAAGCCCTCGCTATCAGAGAAGTGTAAAACCACTCACTACTATCACCCTAGTGCTTTTACACCGTTCTGCGATTTATGTACATATCAAGTAGTGCTGAATATTGGGTGAGTTATATAACAGTATAACAGTATAACAGTATAACAGAGCTTTATTTGTCATTCGGTACCGAAGTACCGAACGAAACTACATAGCAGTCATAGAAAAAAAAAGAACACAAGACACATGACCCCAACACAAACATCCATCACAGTGACTCCAAACACCCCCTCACTGTGATGGAGGCAACAAAACTTCCACTCTCTTCCCCACGCCCATGGACAGACAGCTCGTCCCCGACCAACCCGCACAGTCCCCGCAAGGGGATGGAAGTCCCTCCGGCGCTGAAACGTCTCGCGGCCGAGCCGGGCGATGAAAGGCCCCGCGACCAAGCCTTGCGCAGCTAAGTCCCGTGGTCGAGCCGCACCCGCAATGTAAAGTCCCGCAGCCGAGCCGCACCTGGCGATGTTAAGTCCCGCAGCCGAGCCGCACCGGGCGATGTAAAGTCCCGTGGTCGAGCCGCACCAGCGATGTAAAGTCCCGCAGCCGAGCCGCACCGGGCGATGTTAAGTTCCGCAGCCGAGCCGCACCGGGCGATGTAAAGTCCCGTGGTCGAGCCGCACCAGCGATGTAAAGTCCCGCAGCCGAGCCGCACCGGGCGATGTTAAGTCCCGCAGCCGAGCCGCACCAGCGATGAAAAGTCTCGTGGTCGAGCCGCTCCAGCGATGTAAAGTCCCGCAGCCGAGCCGCACCGGGCGATGTTAAGTCCCGCGGCCGAGCTGCACCGGGCAATGTTAAGTCCAGCGGCCAAGCCGCACCAGCGATGTAAAGTCCCGCGGCCGATCCGCACCAGGCGATGTAAAGTCCCGCGGCCGAGCCGCACCGGGCACTGTTAAGTCCAGCGGCCAAGCCGCACCGGGCGATGTAAAGTCCAGCGGCCAAGCCGCACCGGGCGATGTAAAGTCCAGCGGCCAAGCCGCACCAGGCGATGTAAAGTCCAGCGGCCGAGCCGCACCGGGCGATGTTAGGCCCCGCAGCCGAGCCGTGAGCCGTGAGGAAGAGAAAAGTTTCCCCCACCCCCCCCCCCGCCACCCCCCACCCACACCACCACCCCCACCCACACCACCACCCCCCACACATACACAACCAAAAAAAAAATACAAAAACCATCCAAACACCGACACACAACAAAAAAAAAGGAAAAAAGACGAACAGACTGCTAGCGAGCCGCAGCCGTTAGGCGCAGCCACTTCTGCATAATGCGTGCATAATATTAGACTCAGGAAGCATTTAAGTTAGTGAAATACACACAAGCATCTCAAAAAAGGTACACAAAATACACATATAAAATAAGGTGCATTTCAAACAACGGGCATGACCACCAAAATTAAAATCTTCTGTTCTCAGCATATCCCGAACTAAATCTTAATAATAGGCGACACGGTGGCGCAGCATGTCTTTAGATTATTTGAAGAAACCCGAGCACCGGAGGAAACCCACACAGTCACAGGGTGAACCTGTAGATTTGCTGACCTTTTATCAGCATTCCAGAATTTTGTGTATATTTAAGTTGAGCAAAATAGGAATAAATGAAGATGGCTAAGCTCAGTGTTAATTGGCCAAAAAGATGGGTAGTGAGGGCAAGTTTAACGCATCAGAATGTGTTAGAGATGTTTGGCTCAGGAATGTTTGCAGATAGGGACATCGACATACTAAAACTGTCGTTTGTTTGTTTCTTTGTCTGTTCCTGAACTACAGCCAAAACGTTACACGATAGCGTGACAATTTTAGGCCCACCTTACTCATCCCTTTGGTGCGAATGGAAGAAGTTTCATTGAAATCGGTGTATATTTTTAAAGTTATTCACATTTTAAAGTTTAAATCTATCTCCTAGGGAGGGAAGGGGAGGGGAGGGGGGTGTAGGGGGGAGGGGGAGAGGAGAGGGTGCTGCACCAATGCAGGAGAGATTTGGGCCCCAACAGGTCTACTTGGTCTTAGATATCTAAAGATGGAGTTTACAGGTGGAGACAATGTTGGAACGACTTATCAGGCTCACTGATTAACACTGATAACCCCTGGAGTAGGGCAGTTTCAAGTGCCTCCCCATAAAGGTTGACCGCGCGTTCACCAAATAAACCTATATATGCAAGTGGACTATTTGCAATGAATCAATGTTGCAGCCCGTTAAGAAGAAAGGAAAGAGTTTCTCAGTGAACTTGTCCGTGAAAGTGTACAGATGTGACATGTAATCGGCATTGTACAATGTCACCTGGCCAGCCTCATAGTTCAGGTAGACGCCCAATCTCTGGGGTTTGACTGGAACAGGGAGGGCAGTACGTGGTGAAGACATAGTGGTATATTCCTCTCCCAGACGCCACAATACCCAGGCTCCGGATTTCTGCTCCGGTGTGAACTCCGCTTTCCTCGGTACCGATGCTTTTACCACTCCCACACTCCACATAGTGTTCCTTCCGACCTCTACCTCCCAGTAGTGGCTCCCAGTGTTGAAGCCCTGAGAAGCCAGGACACCGTGCCACTGCACAAATCGCTCTGGTCTGTCAGGGACCATCTGTTTAGCACCGAGTCTGATGGCTGTCAGGTCACTGGACAGGATGAGTCTCGGATGCGCAGTGTTCGGATTCAGCTTCAGTTTGATTGGGACTGAAGGGGAGAAAAAGGTCTGCATGGTGAATTCACACGATTTGCCAATCAAACATTTTGACACATTGCTCCCCCTCTCCCCATTCGTAACAAGGACAGAGTCCCCCCTGTCCTTGCCTTCCACCCCATCAGCCATCGCATACAACATATAATCCTCCAACATTTTCGCCACCTCCAACAGGATCCCACTGCTGGCCATATCTTCCCATCTCCACCCCTTTCTGCTTTCCGCAGAGACCGTTCCCTCCAAAACTCCCTGGTCAGCTCGTTCCTTCCCACCCAAACCACTCCCTCCCCCCCCCAGGTACTTTCCCCTGCAACTGCAGGAGATGCAACACCTGTCCATTTACCTTCCCCCTCGACTCCATCCAAGGACCCAAACAGTCTTTCCAGGTAAGGCAGAGGTTCACCTGTACCTCTGAGGATGTAACTAGGATAATTGACAGGGGAGAGCCGGTGCATATAGGGTACCTTGACTTTCAGAAAGCCTTCGACAAGGTCCCACATAGGAGATTAGTGGGCAAAATTAGAGCACATGGTATTGGGGGTAGGATACTGACAATGTGATCATGGATCGAAAATTGGTTGGCAGACAGAAAGCAAAGAGTGGGGATAAATGGGTCCCTTTCAGAATGGCAGGCAGTATCGAGTGGGGTACCGCAAGGCTCGGTGCTGGGACCGCAGCTGTTTACAATATACATTAATGACTTGGATGAAGGGATTAAAAGTACCATTAGAAAATTTGCAGATGACACAAAGCTGGGTGGCAGTGTGAACTGTGAGGAAGATGCTATGAGGTTGCAGGGTGACTTGGACAGGTTGTGTGAGTGGGCGGATGCATGGCAGACGCAGTTTAATGTGGATAAGTGTGAGGTTATCCACTTTGGTGGTATGAATAGGAAGGCAGATTATTATCTGAATGGTGTCAAGTTAGGAAAAGGGGACGTACAACGAGATCTGGGTGTTCTAGTGTATCAGTCACTGAAATAAAGCATGCAGGTACAGCAGGCAGTGAAGAAAGCCAATGGAATGTTGGCCTTCATAACAAGAGGAGTTGAGTATAGGAGCAAAGAGGTCCTTCTGCAGTTGTACAGGGCCCTAGTGAGACCGCACCTGGAGTACTGTGTGCAGTTTTGGTCTCCAAATTTGAGGAAGGATATTCTTGCCATTGAGGGCGTGCAGCGTAGGTTTACTAAGTTAATTCCCGGAATGGCGGGACTGTCATATGTTGAAAGACTGGAGTGCCTAGGCTTGTATACATTGGAATTTAGAAGGAAGAGAGGGGATCTTATCGAAACATATAAGATTATTAAGGGTTTGGTCATGTTAGAGGCAGGAAACATATTCCCAATGTTGGGGGAAGTCCAGAACCAGGGGCCACAGTTTAAGAATAAGGGGTAGGCCATTTAGAACGGAGATGAGGAAAAACCTTTTCAGTCAGTGAGTTGTAAATCTGTGGAATTCTCTGCCTCAGAAGGCAGTGGTGACCAATGCTCTGAATGCATTCAAGAGAGAGCTAGATGGAGCTCTTAAGGATAGCGGAGTCAGGGGGTATGGGGAGAAGGCAGGAACGGGGTACTGATTGAGAATGATCAGCCATGATCACATTGAATGGTGGTGCTGGCTCGAAGGGCCGAATGGCCTCCTCCTGCACCTATTGTCTATTGCGTTTTTCGTGGTCATCTTCATATAGGCCAGATATTCCAAATTATTCCAAAATTCCAAATTATGAAATTCCAAATTCCAAATTATGGACTGAATTTAAATGACACAGTTTCCATCGTGTGATATGAAGCTGATAGCAGCAATGCTTAAACTGATGGAAGGCAGAGATAAGGTAGACATTCACAACCTTTTTTCCCCAGGGTGAAAATGTTGTGGACCACAGGACGTGGCTTTAAGGTGAGAGCGATGAAGTTAAAAAATTATGTACGGGGCATGTTTTTTTTAACACAGAGGATGCCTGGAGCATGTTGCTGGATGTGGTGGTGGAGGCAGACACAATAGTGTCTTTTAGAGAGGCGCATGGATATGTAGAGAATGGAGGTATAGGTTTCAGGTAGAGGAGATGAGTTTATCTTGGCTTCATTGTCGGCATGGACATTGTTGGCCAAAGAGTCTGCTCCTGCACTGTACTGAACTCTTTAAACTGTTAGTTCAGGCCCCAGGATTATCAGCCGTGTTACATATCTGGTGTATCGCTACTGAACCTGTGGGCTGTCCTGTCCCAAATGTGTAGGAAGGACATGCAGGGGCTAATTTACACTGAACATAGACACAAGAAGCTGGAGTAACTCAGTGGGTCAGGCAGCATCTCTGGATAAAAGGAATAGGTGACGTTTCAGGGCGAAACCGTTCTTCAGACTGGACCAAATGTGTAAATTTTTCCTCACACCTCTATCAAAATCTCTTCCATATTTCAAACACCATAATTCTTCGACTCTACCGGAAGATAAGTTTACCTGGGTTAATTAGCTTCAGCATCCGTTTCCACAGGCTGAACTGAAAGGGGCCGCTGAAATCATCTTGACTGAGGTCAATGGAAACTCTGGCGGGTCTTTGGAACTGCATGTTTTCACACCTGTGTTGGAAGTAAAAAGTATCGCTGACATGCAAAAGTAGAATGATACACCATATCTATGATCTCACTTTATATACTTGTCAGCACTGCCCTCAGCTTCTGACTTTTCAGAGACTACTATCCAAGACTTAGGTCATAGGGAAATATGAACAACATATATAAGAAATATATAAATCAAGCTATTCTATGTGTTGATTGGAGATAGTTATTGACCAAGGAGGAATTTTCAGTTGGTTTTTATAGTATTCTGCAAGGGCTACCTCAGAAAGCAAATGGAGACCTCAACCAAAAGGCAGCACTTCTGATAGTATTGAACTCCCCGTACTGCATCCCAAATCTTGGACTTTCCACTCAGCACTTAAATTCCATGCTTCATGTATCTTGTGTTTTATGTTGTATTTTGCTGGCAGACCAATTTCTCTCCTGGGATAAGTAAAGTTCTATCGTATTGTATCATATCTCATCCCTTGCACATGAGGCATTGGTTTTTATTATCCATTGCTAGTAGCTTAACAGCCACCAGCTATTAACCTTCTCCATGGGTAATGGATATTCCTTCTGAACTGTGTGTGTGTTAGAGGAATTAAGTGTGAGGATATTGGAGCGGGTGTGGAAATGATGTACAATAACAGTGCTTTGGTTACATTGATTAAAAGGACTGGAGCCTCAGGGGCTTCCCAGATAACGATCACATGACCGAGTGAAAGACTGATTTCATGCAAATCTTCCCTTGCGTTTTCAATTGATTTTTTAAGCCAGGAATAATTATAGAGATATGGTCCTGAAACAAACCTTTTGGCCCACCAAGTCCATGCCAGCCATTGATCACTCGTTCACAATTGTTCCATGTTATCCCAATCTCCCATCCAGTCCTTACACCCTTGGGGCGATGAACAGAGGCCAATTAACCCTGCCCGACAGCATCTCTGGAGTGAAGGAATGCATGGCGTTTTGGGCTGAGACCCTTCTTTCGACAATTTGTCTGAAGAAGGGTCTCAACCCGAAACGGCACCCATTCCTTCTCCCCAGAAATGCTGCCTGTCCTGCTGCGTTACTCTAATATTTTGTGACTATCTTCGGTTTGAACTAGCATCTGCAGTTCCTTCCTACACAAGAGAAAGTACAAGCTCCCCACAGACAGCATCCAAAGTCAGGTTCAAAACAGGTCTCTGGCGCTGTCAGGCAGCATCTTTACCAGCTGCACCATAGTGCTATCCTCAGCAATAATAAATAAGAATAAACCAATAGACCTTGCACTTTGGAGATACAGTGCGGAAACAGGCTCTTCGGCCCACAAGTCCATGCCGCCCTCCGATCACATTAACACTATCCTACACACTAGGGATAATTTACTATTTTACCAAAGCCAATTGCAAACCTGTACATCTTTGGAGTGTGGGAGGAAACCGGAGCACCTGGAGAAAACCCACATGGTCACAGGAAGAATGTACAAACTCCATACAGCAAGCACCCATAGTCAGGATCGAACATGGGTCTCTGGCGCTGTAAGGCAGCAACTCTACCGCTACACCACTGTGCCACACCAATAATGAATTTTTCATGGTATTCATTAACTAATGAATAATAAGGGCTTTCTCCATCGCTGCTCCCACCCTCTGGAACTCACTACCTCAAACCATCAGAGACTCCTCCTCACTCACCACATTCAAAACATCACTGAAGTCTCACCTGTTCAACACTGCCTTCAACCACTGACAATCACCACACCTTATTCTTCCTTTTCAGTTCGTTTATTTATTTATTTTTATGTCTTACTTAACCATGTAAAGCGTCTTTGAGTGTCTAGAAAAGCGCTATACAAATGTAATGTATTATTATTATTATTATTAATGGATCCAATGTATATTCCATTTGTTTGATCACAGGTAAAATTAGGGTTATTATTCAATGATTCTTAAGAACTATAGCAAGTATATTGTGGGATGGCCATGGAAAATTACTGTTTCTGACTTGCTGAATAATTGACTTACAGACATTTCTGAAGAATGAAGCCCTTACTTCATTCTGGGAGAAGAGAAGGTTGAGGAGAAATGTAATTGATTATGTGAAATAATGAAGGGTCTGGATAGATTTGATAGTGAAGGACTCTTCACATTGGTGGAAGAGTAAAAGATATATAATGGATATACAATGTAGGGGAAGAGTACTAAGAACAACATAATGAAAAATGATTCTAACTTCCATACCAGGAGCAGCGGTAGAGTTGCTGCCTTACAGTGCCAGAGACCCGGGTTAGATCCTGACTACGGGTGCTTATCTAAACAGAGTTTCTACGTTCTCCCTGTGACCTGCGTGGGTTTTCTCCGGGATCTCCAGTTTCTTCCCACACTCCAAAGACATACAGGTTCATAGGTTATTTGGCTTCGGTAAAAATGGTAAATTGGCCCTAGTGTGTTGGATAGTGTACAAGAATCGCTGGTCGGCATGGGGTGAAGGGCCTGTTTCCAAGCTGTATCTCTAAAAGTCTAAAAATGTCTCAGCCTGCACAACCACCCCTGCCTTTTGGACATCCCTTGGCAGTTCTTCTGATGGGCATCATTTCATTCTAAACTAAACTAAACTGCTGGCATGTTGTCCAAATCTGGAACATACGGATGCAGAATTGGTGGAGACATGTTTCACTGAAGTCTTTGAGGGAGCTGGATAAACATATTCTGGAAGCAAGTTTCTAAGGTTGCAGAGAGAATTCCAGTAGGTGGAACTAATGAAAAATAGAAACAAAAAATGCAGTAGACCATTCGGCCCTTCATGCCAGCACCTTAATTCAATATGATCATGGCTGATCATCTAAAATCATTACCACATTCCTGCTTGTTCCCTACATCCCTTGATTCCTTTAGTCCTATGAGCTAAATCTGATTCCCTCTGGAGTTACAGATTGGTTGGCACTGTTTGATGTTGTGGGAATTACAGAGACATGGCTGCAAGAGTATCAAAGCTGGGAACTGGATATTCAGGGTTATACGTCCTATCGAAAAGCCAGACAGGTGGAGTAGCTCTGTTAGTAAGGAATGAAATTCAGTACTATGCGAGGGGTGACATAGAATCAGGTGTAGAGTTATTGTGGATATAACTGCAAAATTGTAAGGGCAAAAATACCCTAATGGGAGTTATTTACAGCCCCCCCAAACAGTAGCCTTGATATAGGGTGCAAGTTGCATCAGGAGTTAAAAGTGGCATGTAACAAAGGTAATGGCTACGGTGGTTATCGGAGAGATTTCAATATGCAGGTAGACTGGGAAAATCAGGTTGATACTGGACCCCAAGAAAGGGATTTTGTAGAGTGCCTCTGAGATGGATTCTTACACCAGCTTACACCGGAGCCTACCAGGGAGAAGGCAATTCTGGATTAGTGTTGTGCAATCAACTGGATTTGATAAGGGAACTCAAGGTTACGGAACCATTAGGAGATAGTGACTATAATATGATAAGTTTTAATCTGCAATTTGAGAGGGAGAAGATAAAATCAGAAATGTCAGCATTGCAGTTGAACAAAGGGGACTACGGAGGCATGAGGGAGGAGCTGGCCAAAGTTGACTGGAAAGGGTCCCTAGCAAGGATGACGGAGGAACAGCAATGGCGGGAATTTCTGGGAATAATCCAGAAGGTGCAGGATCATTTCATTCCAACAAGGGGGAAAGATTCTAAGGGGAGTAAGAGGCAACCGTGGCTGACAAGGGAAGTCAAGGACAGGAGAAAACTAAAAGAGAAGACGTATAACATAGCAAAGATGAGCGGGAAACCAGAAGATTGGGTAACTTTTAAAGAGCAACAGATGTTAACTAAAAAGGCAATACCGGGAGAAAAGATGAAGTACGAATGTAAGCTAGCCAAGAATATAAAGGAGCATAGTAAAAGCTTCTTTAGGTATGTGAAAAGGAAAAGATTAGTTAAGCCAAATGTGGGTCCCTTGAAGACAGAAACAGGTGAATTTATTATGGGGAAGAAGAAAATGGCAGATGAGTTGTACAGGCACTTTGGTTCTGTCTTCACTAAGGAAGACACAAACAATCTCCCAGATGTACTAGGGGACAGAGGGTCTAGGGTGACAGGAACTGAAGGAAATTCACATTAGTCAGGAAATGGTGTTGGGTAGACTGATGGGATTGAAGGCTGATTATTCCGCAGGGCCTGATGGTCTGCATCCCAGGGTACTCAAGGAGGTGGCTCTAGAAATTGTGGACGCATTGGTGATCATTTTCCAATGTTCTATAGATTCTGGATGAGTTCCTGTGCATTGGAGAGTAGCTAATGAAATCCCACATTTTAAGAAAGGAGGGAGAGAGAAAACAGGGAATTATACGCCAGTTAGCCTGACATTCATTGGTGGTGGGGAAGATGATGGAGTCAATTATTAAAGATGTATTAACAGCACATTTGGATAGCAGTAACAGGATCGGTCCAAGTCAGCATTGATTTACGAAGGGGAAAGCCTGCTTCACTAATCTTCTGGAATTATTTAAGGATGTAACAAGTAAAATGGATAAGAGGGAGCCAGTGGATGTAGTGTATCTGGTTTTCAGAAAGTCTTTGATAAGGTCCCACACAGGAATTTAGTGGGCAGAATTAGAGCACATGGGGGTTGGGTATTGACCTGGATAGAAAATTGGTTGGCAGACAGGAAACAAAGTGTAGGAATTAACAGATCCCTTTCAGAATGACAGGGTGTGACTAGTGGGGTGCCGCAAGGCTGGGTCCATAACTATTTACAATATATATTAATGATTTAGATGAAGGAATTAAAAGTAACATTAGCAAATTTGCAAATGACACAAAGCTGGGTGGCAGTGTGAACTGTGAAGAGGATGCTTTAAGGATGCAGGGTGACTTGGATAGGTTGGGTGAGTGGGCAGATGCATTTTAATGTGGATAAATGTGAGGTTTCCATTTTGGTGGCAAGAACAAGGCGGCAGATTATTATCTGAATGGCTTCACATTAGGAAAAGGGGAGGTGCAACGATACCTGGGTGTCCTAGTACATCAGTCACTGAAAGTAAGCATGCAGCTACCGCAGGCAGTGAAGAAAATTATCTGCCTTAGAAGGCAGTGGAGGCCGATACACTGGATGCATTCAAAACAGAATTAGATAAAGCTCTTAGGGCTAATGGAATCAAGGGATATGGGGAGAAGGGAGGAACGGGACACTGATTGTGGATGATCAGCCATGATCACATTCAATGGCGGAGCTTGCTCGAAGGGCTGAATGGCCTACTCCTGCGCCTATTTTCTATCTATCTACTGTATGTTTGTTTCCATGAAAACATCCAGCGAATTGGCCTCCACTGGCTTCTGTGGCAGAGAATGCCATAGATTCACAACTCTCTGGGTGATAAAGTTTTTCCTCATCTCAGTCCTAAATGGCCTACCCCTTATTCTTAAACTCTGATGCCTCGTTCTGGATTCCCCCAACATCGGGAAATATTTCTCTGCATCTAGCCTGTCCAATCCTCTAAGAAATGTATATGTTTGTATAAGATCCATTCTCATCCTTCTAAATTCCAGTGAATAGAAGCCCAGTCGACCAATTCTTTCATCATATCTCAGTTCCGCCATCCTGGGGAATTAACCTGGTGAACCTACGCTGCACTCCCTCAATAGCAATAATGTTCTTCCTCAAATTAGGAGACGAAAATTGCACACAATACTCCAGGTGCGGTCTCACCAGGACCCTGCACAACTGCAGCAGGACCTCCTTGCCCCTAAACTCAAATCCTCTCGCAAAGATGACCAACATGCCATTAACTTCCTTCACTGCCTGCTGTACCAGCATGCTTACTTTCAGTGACTGATGTACAAGCATACCCAAGTCTCTTCCTAATCTGACACCATTCAGATAATAAATTGCCTTCCTGTTCTTGCCACCAAAGTGGATAACTTCACATTTATCCTCATTATACTACATCTGCCATGCATCTGCCCACTCATCCAACCTACCCAACTTACCCTGCAGCCTCATAACGTCTTCCTCGCAGCTCACACTGCCATGCAGCTTTGTGTCATCCACAAACTTGGAGATGTTACATTTAATTCCCACATCTAAATCGTTAATATATATTGTAAATAACTGGGGTCCCAGCACCGAGCCTTGCGGCACCCCACAAGTCACTGCCTGCCATTCTGAAAAGGACCTGGTAATTCCTACTTTACTTCCTGTCTGCCAAGCAGTTCTCTATCCATATCAATATCCTACTCCCAATACCACGGCCTCTAATTTTGCACACTAGTCTTTTGTGTGGGAACATGCCAAAGATGCACGATATCCACTGGCTCTCCCTTATCCAATCTACTTGTTACATCCTCAAAAAAGTATGTGCAAGTAGATAATGGTTTGTCTGGCATCATGTATGGCATACACATTGTGGGCTGAAATGCCAGTTCTTGTGCTGTCTGTTCTATGTATCTTGCCCTGTCCCCTTCCATCTACATCCCTCCCTTTTACTTTGCATTTCACCCATCCTCTCTTCTTATCTGACACATGTTTGTTGCCTTTTTATCTCCAGCCTGTATCACTTATTCCACTACCAATAAAACCCCCGCCCAAACTGTATCCACCTATCACTCGCCAGGCTTTGTCCCACCCACAACCCCATCTCAGCTTTCTCCCTGCTATTACTATCAGTATGAAGAAGGGTCCCGACCCGAAATGTCGCCTGTCCATTCCATCTACAGATGCCGCTGAGTTCCTCCACCACCCTGTGTTTTGCTCAAGATTTCAGCATCTGCATTTCCGTGTGTCTCCTGTCTTTGTTCTGGATTTCCAGCCCCTAAAGTTTTTTGCTCCAATGAATCCAAGTATTCATTCACTTTGCCTGCCATCCGTATCTAACAATGCAAAGGACTACAGGTGGAATGGGTTGCATTACAGAATATATAATTGTCAGCCAAATATGGACAATAATGCACTTACCGGCCAAGAATATTTTTAATATCCTGAAAGAGAGAAGATTGTTTTAGTTTTACTTTTTAATTGTAGAGATACAGCAGAGAAACAGGCCCTTCGACCCACTGAGCCCACACCGACCAGCGATCCCCGCACATTGACACTATCTTGCACATACTGCTGACCAATTACATTTAAACCAAGCCAATTATCCACAAAATCGTGCGGCTTTGGAGTGTGTGGGGAAACCGAAGATCTCTGAGAAAACCCACGGAGTTCACGGGGAAAACGTACAAACTCTGTACAGACAGTACGCGTCGTCAGGATCAAACCCGGGTTCCTGGTGCTGTGAGGCAGCAACTATATCGCTGAACCACCAGTAAAAGGGTGGGCCTTTTATTACAACATTGCATTACAAAGATCTGTCAGAAACTTAAACAATGGCAAAAATGCATTTCCAATATTATTGTGTAAAAACTGCAATTTGACTTTACACTGAGTCACAAGATTTGGACACAGAATAGTTTCAATACCGAACTCATAGTTCGAAATTCTCGGAGGAGGGCATGTCGATAAAACGGCAGCATTTAAGTGGCTTTTAGATAAGCACATGGATATGCAGGGCATGGAGGGATATGGATCATGTGCAGGCTGAAGGGATTAGTTTAGCTTGGAATCATATTCAGCTGTGAGATTGTGGGTTGAAGGTCGGCTCCTGTGCAATGTTCCAAGTTCTATGGTCTATTAACAGGAAAACTGTTAAAATTGAAGCTCACAGACCTATGAGGAAATGATTCTTTGGTGCAATAAACCTCTATTATTTCACGGTGTGACTATTTGGAAGTCCTGATGCATCCAATTTGCCACATCACTTGTTGATATCCCTGTTCCTTTTAACACACCAGGGTCTTAGTCGCCATTGATAGACACAAAATGCTGGAGTATCTCAGTGGGACAGGCTGCATTTCTGGAGAGAAGGAATGGGTGACGTTTCGTGTTGAGACCCTTCTTCAGATTGAGAGTCAGGGGAGGGGGAGATACAGAGATAAGAAAGTATAAGGTGTGAGAACGAGACATCAAAGGGGGTGGAGATCAAGGAAAATGTAGAATAGATCATTGTTAGCGAGGAGAAGGTAACAACAAAGCAAACAGAGATAAAATGTAATCAGGGACAGTCAGACTGGTTGGAGTACTGGGAAGGGGGAGGGATGGAGAGAGAGGGAAAGCAAGAGTTAATTGAAGTTAGAGAAGTCAAACTATCTCCGGTTTAAACTAGCATCTGCAGTTCCTTCCAACTCTTAGTTGCCATTCTTCCTTCAGCATTCTGGTGCTAAAGTTCCACACTCACAGAGCAGCACAGCACAATACTGGAGCAGGCCCTTTGGCCCACAATGCCTGTTCCAAACATGATGCCAAGATAAACTAATCTCATCTGCCTGCACGTGACCATGACGTGCCTGTCTAAAAGCCCATAAACACCAGTATTGATCCTGCACCCACCACCATCACCCCTGGCCCTGCATTCCAGGCACCAACCACCCCTCGCCTGCCCCACACATCTCCATTATATTTTGTCTCCTCACCATCACGCTATGCCCACTGATCTTTCATATTTCCACCATGAGAAAGGGTTCTGACCGTCTACACTGTGGCTCTCTTAATTTGATCTACTTACAGCAGTCCAGAGAAAACACCGACAGTCCAGAGAAAACTATCCAAGTTTGTCCATCCTCTTCTGATACTAATTCCCTGTAATCCAGGCATCATTCTGGTCAACATCTAGTGCATTCTCTCCAATGCCTCTACAGACTTCTTATATTGGGGTGTCCAGAACTGCACACAATACTCCAAATGAGGTCTAACCAAAGTGCTAAAAATCTGCATTGTGTCTTCCTGACACTTATACTCAATGCCCAACTAGTCTTTTCCTTTTCACTGGCTTGCAGAACTTGAGTCTAACATGATTCTGTGTGCTGATCGTGTCTATAAGCTTGTGATGGTGCAAGAGGCAAGATTTTCACTGCATCTGTCCCTCACTGTATTCATATGACAATAAGCTCAACTTGACTTAACCAGTCTCCCTTAAAACTCACCTGGGCCCCACTCCCCATGCTTCCTTGAAACTTGCCTCGTTCTGCTTCCAGTGCTCTGTTTAAATGTACCTGGTTAACTGGAATAGAACTGGAAAAATCTGGAGTAACTCAGCGGGCCAGGCAGCATCTCTGGAAGAAAGGAATAGGTTTGGGGTCGAGACCCTTCTTCAGACTGAGAGTCAGGGGAAACGAAAATGAGAGATATAGAAGGTACATAGAAGAAATGAATTAAAGATATGCAAAAAACGATGATCGAGGAAAGGTGTAACTCACAATGGTCCATTGTTGCCTGTGGGGTAGGTGATAACGAGTTAACTGGAATGTTTATTGTTATTCTGCATATCATCTGTAAACACTGATTTAAAACAGTGCAAAACACAAAGTGCCTGAGGAATTCATCAGATCATGCAGCATCTGTCGAGGGGGAAAGGTAACATGATGAATTGGGTCAGAACCTCCTCTAGAGTGATCCAGACCTCATTAGTGTACATAGTGCTGTTATATCAGCAGGTGAAGCAGCACGTTTGATGGTGCTGTTATAACAGCAGGTGAAGCAGCATGTTCAATGGTGCTGTTATAACAGCAGGTGAAGCAGCATGTTTGATGGTGCTGTTATAACAGCAGGTCCAGCAGCATGTTTGATGGTGCTGTTATAACAGCAGGTGAAGCAGCATGTTTGATGGTGCTGTTATAACACCAGGTGAAGCAGTATGTTTGATGGTGCTGTTATAACAGCAGGTGAAGCAGCATGTTCAATGGTGCTTGATCTGCTGAGCTATTCAAGAACTTTGTATCCTCTTGTGGAAACCAGCATCAGCAATTTCTTGTTTCTCCATTAATTAAGTGTGTTGGAGTATTAATGAATATGATGCAAGATTCTGGAAAAGCTGCGATTTTGGTTTAGAGTTTAGAGATACAGCCCGGAAACAGGCCCTTCTGACCACTGGGTCTGTGCCGACCAGCGATCCTCGCACATTAACACTCTCCCACACACACTTGGGACAATTTACATCTCTACGAAGCCAATTAACCTACAAACCTGCACGTCTTTGGAGTGTGGGAGGAAACCAAAGTTCTCGGAGAACATCCATGCGGTCACAGGGAGAATGTACAAACTCCATACAGCCAGCACCCGTGGTCGGGATCGAACCTGGGTCTCTGGCGCTGTAAGTGCTGTAAGGCAACTATACCGCTGTGCCACCGTACCACCCATTCTGGGACTGGTGCTGCCAAAGTTCTGAATGTGGACTGATGGAGTTCTCTACTGTACATTGGGTTTTAGAATCTGAATGGTAATGGCATCATGTTTCCCATGTAAACAGTAGACAATACCTGCATAAACTCTGCATCTTCCAGACTCAGTTTTTCTTGCATGTCCAAGATTGCTTTCTTAAGTGATGCATGCTGTTCGGAGATTTTCTTTAGATTTTCATCTTTTTGTTGCAATATGGCATTTTCCTTTTGCTCCAGTATTGTTTTCAGCTTTTTCTCTTCCTGGTGCAGAAACTGGTGCAGTTCTTCGAACTTAGATTCAATGTTCTTCTGCAGAGCCGCAGATTCTTTCTGATGGAATAAACAACAGGTGGATTTACCCAGTGCAAGGTGAGAAGTTCATGGGTCGTGGAGCAGAGAACAGGAAACAGTACAGCACAGGAACAGGCTCTTTGTTCCACCATGCCACAGCTGAACATTATGCTAGGTTATAACTGAAAACACACACCTCCAGATTCAGGGACAGTTTCTTCCAGCTGTTTCCACGCAACTGAACCATCCTCTCACGAACTAGAGACCAGTTCTGCCCAACCATCTACCTCATTGGAGACCTTTGAACTATCTTTAATCGGTCTTTACCTTTCTTTTTATTTTAGCGATACAGCGTTGAAACTGGGCCTTTGGCCCACCAAGTGTGTGGTGACCAGTGATCACCCATTCACTAGCTCTATCCAACACACTGGGGACAAATTACAGAGGCCATTTAACATATAAACCTGCACATCTTTGGAACGTGGGAGGAAACATCTTTAAGGTGAGAGGAGCAAGTTTAAGGGAGATGTGCAGTGCAAGTATTTTTATTTACACAAAGGGTGGTGAGTGCTTGGAATGTGCTGTTGTAAGGGGGGGGGGGAGTTGAGGCAGATACATTAGAATCATTTTAGAGGCTTTTGGACAGGCAAGTGAATGGTGGGATATGGACAATGTGCAGGCAGATAAGTGTTGGTCCTGTCATTATGTTTGGCAGACATTGTGGGCCAAAGGGCTTGTCCCATGTTCTGGGATGGTGATGGTTTGACACTGTGGTGCAGATTCAATCTCCTTGTTTACAGTAAGCTGTGTTGAATAGGTTCATTAACTTGACATCATTAAAAGGAGTTGTATTATATGGGAAGTGAATAAGGTTCTGAGTGGAGTTGTTGACAGGATATGTTGCAGGAAGGAACTGCAGATGCTAGTTTAAACCGAAGATAGACACAAAACATATTTCATTATCTCTGTATCACCCTCTCCCCTCATTCAGTCTGAAGAAGGGTCAAGACCCAAAACGTCACCCATTCCTTCAGACAGAGATGCTGCCTGTCCCACTGTTACTCCAGCATTTTGTGTCTGTCTTGTTGACAGGATACTTTCTCTGGTTGGGACAATCTAGAACAGGATAGATTCAGCCAACAGCTTTACCTACTGAAGGAGGGAATGAAGAAAGAAATCTGAGGAATGAGCCTGAAGAAATGTCCTGATCCAAAATGTTACCTATTCATTTCGTCCGCTGATGCTGCCTGATTCCCTGAGCTCCTCCAGCACTTTATGTTTTGTCCAAGATTCCAGCATATGCAGTTCCTTTTATCTCCAAGGGAAAGGGAATGATTTTTGTTTGCTCAAAGGTTTGTGAGCCTCTGGAACTCTTCAGACTGGAGAGATGTCATAGATGAATTGATGTAATAGGTACGGTAGTGCAGCGGTAGAGTTGCTGCTTTACAGCGAATGCAGTGCCGGAGACTCAGGTTCGATCCTGACTACGGGTGCTGCACTGTAAGGAGTTTGTACGTTCTCCCCGTGACCTGCGTGGGTTTTCTCCGAGATCTTCGGTTTCCTCCCACACTCCAAAGACGTACAGGTATGTAGGTTAATTGACTGGGTAAAAATGTTTTTTTTTAAATTGTTCCTAGTGGGTGTAGGATAGTGTTAATGTACGGGGATCACTGGGCGGCACGGACTTGGTGGGCCGAAAAGGCCTGTTTCCGCGCTGTATATATATGATATGATGATATGATAATAGAGAGAAGTCAAAAGTTATGACTAGAAAGGTGGACAGGCTTGATGGAGCACATGGAGATACAAGGAAGTGCAGATACTGGAATCTTGAGCAAAATACAAAGTGCTGTCGGAAATATACATCGTGTAAGATTTGAGAAGTTTTCCCTCATTCTGAAAGCAACACAAAACCAAAGAGCTGCAGTTTGGACATTTTAAACGGGAGACTGGGGCTGATAGCGGAGAAAGGCTGCGGTCGGTTTTTTCCAAGGGATGTCACAATCTGTGGGTCCTAAGATGGCCGCAGGACCTCGTGACCAGCCACAAAAGCAAAACCCTTACAGCCCAGTCTCTAGGTTTCTGCAAAGCCACGGCCAGAACAATGGATGGGTATTGGCCATGCAGAAGCTTGCGAAACCAGGTCGAAGTCCAGACACTGGGGCACTGACATCAGCATACTCACAATGCCCCAAGCCGACCTACACAGTTAATCTCGTTAAGGGGGCACAATAGCCCATAGAAAACTACCTGGTAGGTGATGGGAAACCAGTTAAACCCATCACCTTGCAACGAAATACCAATTAACACCGTCTGGCCATCCCCGGTATCCCCGGACATAAGCGCAGATCAGAGAGAAAACTCATACATATCTTTTTAAACAAAGAGATTCCAAGATCTGGCGGGAGATAGGACGGGTCAGAAATAGTATAACTGGCCACGACTTTTGGGTTTTAAACGGAAGAAGAAAACCTGCAAGGAACGCAAGCAGGCAAGAAAACGAATGCAGGAGGAAGAAAAGACAGGCAAGAAGAACGGATGCAAGAGAGAGGAACAGGCACGCAACTCGAGGAGAAATACTGCAAAACCAACAGCCAGTAACCCCAGTAATAGCCCCATGGTGAGCATGCACCCAGATCTTGCATATCCTGGACATAGTTTAGTGTAGAGGGGAGGGTGGTTTGAATAAACGTTGGGTGTGTAAAGAAATATGTGTTGGTCAATTTTGCGATGTGTCGTACGTTCCCCATCTTACAGTCGTGTATATGTCTTGTAGAACTGTGTGTTTAAGAATTCAGCGAAAAAAGTATTCGTGTATACGTCTTGTGGAACTGTGCGTTTTGTGATTCATAAGTCCAAGGTATTCATGTGATTCAATATGTGTTTAATAGATATGTCGTATAGCAATATATAAGTATTCATGGACAATAGTCCCAAGCGCTAAATAAAAGCCTTTTTCATTTAAACCCTGGTTTTCAAATCTGGTCTGGTGGAATTTTTCTGCACTATAAACGCTCCTGCATCTAAGTCCAGTGTCTAGAACCGTAGGGGGTGAGTAGGTCGAACCACTCACGGGGAACCAGTGTGCACGGCCGGGTCAAGGGATCAGAGCAAGGCACGGGGACCTTAGGTCGGGTGAAAGATCGGCGCAGAAACCCCTTACAATCGCATGGGATCAAAGGAAAGAAAGCTGAATGGATAGAAAACTGGCTTCATGGAAGGAAGGAGAGGATGATGGTGGAAGGTTGCTTTTCGGACTGGAGGCCTGTGACTAATGGTGTGCCATGGGGTTCGGTGGTGGTCCCATTGCTGTTTGTCATTTATAGCAAAGATGTGGATGAGAACAAACATGCAGAGGGGAAAGATTTAATGGGAACCCGAGGGGTTACTTTTTTATTCACAAAAAGCTGGAGTAACTCAGCAGGTTACTTTTTTACACAACGGGTGATAGGTGTATGGAACGAGTTGCCTGAGGTAGTAGCTGAGGCAGGTACCCTTGCAACGTTTAAGAAACATTTAGACAGGTACACGGATCAGGTAGGTTTAGAAGGATATGGTCCAAACACAGGCTGGTGAGACTAGTGTAGATGGGACATGTTGTCCCGTGTGGGCAAGTTGGGCTGAAGGGCCTGTTTCTACGCTATATGACTATGAACTGATCGGTTCAGGAGCATCTGTGAAAGGAATGGACAAACAGACCAAAACATTGCTTATCCAATCCCTGCAGAGATGCTGCCTGACCTGACCCACTGCATTACTCCAGCACTTTGTGTTTTGATGGACCACTTGTCTGATTCCTGCTCCCTTCCCTACGCTTCTCATGCTGTGTAGTTGGAGAAAACATCGGGCCTTTCAATGAAGGCACAAGAAACTCAGGATGCTGGAACCATGAGCAAATGATCATTGTGATCTTTGGTCTGGAATCGGAGGAAACAAAATATTACAACAGATCAAATATATAATGGAGTGAAAGGCACGGAAATTAAATATTTACCTGGTGCTAGATTGAGTCAATATCTCACATGCATGACATTGGACCGCCACACTAGTTTTTACATTAACTGTTTCATTTCCCATCTCAACTGTGCTTTGATGTGGGACCTTTAAACGGCCCTTCGTACCTTCAGTTTATTTACATCTTCTTCTTCTTCATCCTGACTTTCACAGCAATCAAGCATTTGTTCACTCAGGGACTCGATTTCTTTCCGTAGCATTCCCTGGAACAGAGAAACGCGCAAAAAAAGTCACATCGGTCTCCTGAAAAAGACGACATTTTTAAAGTCTGTTGTCAATGATCTGGAAGATCAACCCCAATTATAGTCTGGCTCAGCTGGAAGAGCAGCCTCACAGCTCCAGCCATCTAGTTTCAACCTGGTCCACCATGTTTGTCCATGAGGCGTTCTCCTTGTGTGGATTACACCCATTTGCTCGTAATTTTTTCCATGTTCCATAAAACAGGCAATCCGGCATGTTTCCAGTGACTCCAACCAATTTCTACAGATGCACCCTAGAAAGCATCGTATTAGAATGTATCACAGCTTGGTTTGGCAACTACTTTGCCCAAAACTGCAAGAAATTGCAGAGAGTTGTGATGTCACCCAGTCCATCATTCAAACCAGCCTCCCCCTCATCAACTCCATCGACACCACACTTCCTCAGGAATGCAACCAACATGATCAACATGGCTGTAGCTGCAATGTATCTGGTCAAGGACAGAATTTCCATTCATAATTATAATAACAATTAAAAAATTGGGGAAAGGGATAATCTAAGAATGTCAGAAATTGGAGCAGATTTTGATAACTGTGTCCTTCACCCGAGCACCACCCACTTCCCTTCCCCATTCTCTTGGTCCTCGTCTCTCTTAGGGGCAAATTCTCTCTTGAACGTATTTAACGACCTTTACTCCGCCACTCTCTGCAGTAAACTATTCCAAAGATTCACCATCCTCAGTGAAGAAGTTTCTCTTCTCCATCTAAACGGATGGCACGGTAGCGCAGCGGTAGAGTTGCTGCTTTACAGCGAATGCAGCGCCGGAGACTCAGGTTCGATCCTGACTACGGGTGCTGCACTGTAAGGAGTTTGTACGTTCTCCTCGTGACCTGCGTGGGTTTTCTCCGAGATCTTCGGTTTCCTCCCACACTCCAAAGACGTACAGGTATGTAGGTTAATTGGCTGGGTAAATTAAAAAAAAAAATTGTCCCTAGTGGGTGTAGGATAGTGTTAATGTGCGGGGATCACTGGGCGGCACGGACTTGGAGGGCCGAAAAGGCCTGTTTCCGGCTGTATATATATGATATGATGATATGATGATAAACGAGGAACTGCTCGTTCTTAAATAACGACCCTGTTTTTAGATTCCCCCACAAGGGAAATCATCTTCTCAACATCTGTCTTGCAAATCCCCCTCATAACCTTCCGTGTTTCAACAAGGTCACATCTCATTCTTCGAAGCAGCAATGAATACAGACTAAACCTGCTCAACCATTACTCATAGGGCAAACACGTAATGTGAGCAATCAAACAATATGCATTATCTGGGCTGCCTCCAATGCAAGTTATCTTCTCCTTGAAGGGCCTGTTTACCTGCTGTATCTCTAAACAAAACTAAACTGCAGATGTTAGAATCTTGAGTAAAACATTGCTGGAGGAACTCCGCGGGTCAGGCAGCATCTGGGGAAAGAACTAACAGATGGGTTTTCAGGTTGGGTCTGAAGAAGGGTTCAGAATGTTGTCTCGATGGGTGGGTATTACGTATAAGGAGTGGTTGTTTTCCCCAGAATGCCAGCAGGTGAAGGGAGATCCCATAGACGTTTATAAAATTATCAAAGGCATATGATGGGGTGGACAATCAGAACATTTTCACCACAAAAGGTAGGAAATGTCAAAGACTGGAGGCATAACTTTAGGTGAGAGGTGCAAACTTTAAAGGAGATGTGCATGGCAGATATGAAAGTGGCTTTTAGGAGGCACACATTAATATATGGGGATGACATGGATCATATGCAGGAAGAGATTTGTGGATGTAATCATGTCTGTCACACAGACCACAGTCCCCACCAATGACTCCATCTATACTTCAAGCTGCCTCGGAAGAACAGCCAAATTAATTAACGACCTTTCCAAGCCTGGTCATTCCTTCTGCTCCCTGGTCCTGTCAAGCAGAAGATTCAGAAGCTTGCAAGAGAGCAACTTCAGCGTCAGAAACACCTTCTTCCCCTCTTATTGCACTTCTGAATGGTCCTTTCAAAATCGAGGCAACCGACCTGATTTTCTATCCGACCTTATTGCAGGCAGTGGACTTTTTCTGTGGAACTGTTGCATTGTTCAGTTTAATTTAGTTTAGTTATACAACGCGGAAACAGGCCCTTCGGCCCATCAAGTCTGCACTGATCGGCGATCCCTGTACATCAGCACTATCCTACACACGAGGGACAATTTACAATTTTTACTGAAGCCAAATTAACCGACAAACCAGTACATCTTTGGCTTGTGGGAGAATGTACAAACTCATTACAGACAGCACCCATAGTCAGGATTGAATCTGGGTCTCTGGCGCTGTAAGGAAGCAACTTTACCGCTCTGCCACCATTGCCACCCCTGATTGTAATGCTGAGAAATGATATTCTGCACTCTGGCATCTTTCTCTTTGCTCTGGATTTTTCTCTCGTGTTTGGCTTGATTCTATTCTTTTATAGCATTATCTGATTTGATTAGATAAGCACGAAACAAAAGCTTCTCACCGTACCTTGGTACGTGTGTCAATAATAAACCTGAACCAGAGAAGCTTAGTTATACAGCGTCATGGTCAGCATAGATATTGTGGGTCAAAATGCTTGTTCCTGTGCTCTATTTTTCTATGTTCTATGAAACTGTAAGGATCAGTTCTTGCCCTGTGCTTTTCTGTCTATATACTAAACCTCTCGTTTGTTTGTTCCTGAGCTACAGCCAAAACAGGACACGATAGCGCAACAATTTTAGGCCCACCTTACTCACCGTCGTCCCTTTGGTGCTAATGGAAGAAATTTCATTGAAATCGGTGTCATATTTTTAAAGTTATTCACATTTTAAAAGTTTAAATCTATCTCCTAGGGAGGGAGGGACGGGGTGGAGGCAGGGAGGGGGGACAAGGGGGGTTGAGGGTGATGGAGGGGGAGGGGAAGGAGGAAGGGGGGGGAGGAGGGAGAGAGGGGAGGAGAGTGTGCTGCATCAATGCAGGAGAGGTTTGGGCCTAACGGGTCCACTTGGTCTAGTATTCTATAACATTGTGGGCTGAAGGGCCTGCTCTAGTGCGGCACCATTCTATGTCCAACGACACTGTGGGCTGAATGGCCTGCTCTAGTGCTGCACCGTTCTATGTCCAACGACACTGTGGGCTGAAGGGCCTGCTCCTGTGCTATGCTTTCCTATAAAAAGACACAAAGTGCTGGAGTAACTCAGCGTGTCGGGCAGCATCTCTGGAGAACATGGATAGGAGACCGAATCAGGAACATTGCAGTAGATTAGATTAGGGGAGGTGCATGTGAACCTCTCTCTCGCTTGGAAAGTCTGTTTGGGTCACTGGAAGGAGTAACCTTTTGATATTCAATGACATAATGGGCTGCAGGGCCTATTTCTGTGCTATATTTTTCTACATTCTATGACTCTGTGGGCTGAAGTGACAAGTCCACTGCCATACCTTTCAATGTTCTACGGCACAGTGGGCCACACGGCCTAATTCTGTGCTGTTGTGTATTCTATGACTGTGGGCCAAAGGGCCTGTTCCAGTGCTGCACTATTCTTTATTCTCTGACAGTGTAGGCCGAATGGCCTGTTCCTGTGCTGACTAAGCTTTATTCTCTGAAAGAGTGGGCCGAATTAACTGTTTCTGTGCTGTACTTTTCCATATTCTATGACACTGTGGGCCGAAGGGCGTGTTCCTGTGCTGTACTTTTCTATGATCTCTGACACTGTGGGCCGAAGGGCCTGTTTCTGTGCTGTATTGTTCTATGTTCTCTGACAGTGGGCGGAAGGGCCTGTTTCTGTGCTGTACTTTTCTACCTTCTATGGCATTGTGGGCCGAAGGGTCTGTTTCTGTCCTGCTCTGTGTGGTGGGTGAGGACTGGGTGGACAGAGAGGCCTGTCCCTGTCCTGTTCTGTGTGGTGGGTGAGGACTGGGTGAACAGAGAGGCCTGTTCCCGTCCTGTGCTACTCTCTCTCTGTTCTGTGTGGTGGGTGAGGACTGGGTGGACAGAGAGGCCTGTTCCCGTCCTGTGGCAGTTCACTGTGAGCGCGGTGTCTCACCTTATGGAGTTCAGCGGCCTCGCCAAGCGGGCTGGTGGAGTGGCCGTGGTGATGGCGGGACGTGGCACACACCACACAGATCGGCCTCTGGTCATCGCTGCAGTAAACCTTCAGCCTCTCGTCGTGCTCCTGGCAGCGGAGCTCCGTCTGAACCACCGCCTCGTCCACTCTGAGCTTCATTACATTCTCCACGATGTTGGACACGAACCGGTTGTGTCTGAGCGTCTTGTCGGGCAGCAGCGCCCGGCACTGCGGACAAGTGGCCGGCCCTCGCTCCGACTGCCAGTGCTGGACGATGCAGGTCCGGCAGAAATTGTGGCCGCAGTCTATGGTTACAGGCTGGACAAAGAACTCCAAGCAGATGGGGCAAAGCGCCTCATCTTTCATGGACTGTAGCACGTCTATACTCGCCATCGCTGCTGCCCTCTCCGGGTCCCGGGCGCTTAGTTTCACTTTCGCGCTGCTGCAAAGTCGGCGATTTCCGGGTACGTTTCTTTGCAACAAACCTGCTGATTTCAAACATGGACACAACAACGCTGGAGTAACTCAGCGGGTCAGGCAGCCTCTTCCTCTTCTCCCGTGGTGTTGCCCGACCCGCTGATTTACTCCAGCATTTTGTGTCGACCGTCGGTGTAAACCCGCATCTGCAGTTACTTCCTAAACATTTTGTCAGCAGATTTCAAGATTCTGTTTTATTGTTTTGTCCCGAAGCGGAACAACGAGATTCTTACTTGGCAGCAGCGCAACAGATTATATAAACAGTACTCGCTAGACCCCATTGTACAGAACAAAGAGTTTCAATTAATAATAGTCTGAATATAGTCCAAAACAAAAACAACAAAGCCCGAAGTCCTGAGTGCAGCCACGGCAGCGGGTAGATCAGATTTCTGTTTACATTGGTTCGCCTCATGTTTGTTTGGAAGCAGCTTCTCCTGAACCTGAACGTTTACAGTTTTCAGTCGCCCATAAATAACTTCTTCCGATGGCAGGAGGGAAATAAGAGCGTAGCCAGGGTGGTGTGGGTGCTCGATGATGCTGGCTGCCTTTTTGAGACAGAATCACCTTCCATGGCAGGGAGGGCGACTGGGACTGGGTAGTGTGTGACACTTTTTGTAATCTCCATCATTCCCGAGCGTTCGAGTTGCCGAACCAGGCCGTGCTGCAACTGGTCAATGTGCTCACTACTGTACACGTGTAGAAGTTCAAAAGTATTTGTCCATATACCGAATCTTCAAGAGTATGTGTCCATATACCGAATTTCCTCTATTTGGGAAAAAAATCCCTGAAGGGGAAAAAAATAAATCACTTAAAATGTAGTGCGGGTGTTTGCTGGAGTCTAGACAATAGACAATAGACAATAGGTGCAGGAGTAGGCCATTCAGCCCTTCGAGCCAGCACCGCCATTCAATGCGATCATGGCTGATCACTCTCAATCAGTACCCCGTTCCTGCCTTCTCCCCATACCCCCTCACTCCGCTATCCTTAAGAGCTCTATCCAGCTCTCTCTTGAAAGCATCCAACGAACTGGCCTCCACTGCCTTCTGAGGCACAGAATTCCACACCTTCACCACTCTCTGACTGAAAAAGTTCTTCCTCATCTCCGTTCTAAATGGCCTACCCCTTAATCTTAAACTGTGGCCCCTTGTTCTGGACTCCCCCAACATTGGGAACATGTTTCCTGCCTCTAATGTGTCCAATCCCCTAATTATCTTATATGTTTCAATAAGATCCCCCCTCATCCTTCTAAATTCCAGTGTATACAAGCCCAATTGGGGAGAATAAAATGAGATCAGTGTAAATGATTGGTACAGATTCAGTAAATCGCTGGAGACACAAGCTGGAGCGAAATACAAAGTGCTGGAGGAACTCAGGCAGATGTTTTGGGTCGGAATATTTCTTCCGACTTATTACTGTAGTGGGGGTGGGGGGGGGGGAGCTGAAATAAGAGAGAGGTGGGGACAGGGCAAGGCCTGGCAAGTGATAGGTGGATACAGGTGAGTGTGATGGGGGGGGGGGGGGGGGTGTAGATGGGCAGATGGGTGGACAAAGGCAGGAGATGAAAAGTAGACAAAAGGGTGTCAGGGAAAATGAGTAAAGTGTAAAGCCAGAGAGAGGGGTATAGATGGAAGGGGAGAGGGGGAAAGTGGGTCAGGATGGTGGAAGTAATGAATGCACACTGGGAGTGGGGTCACTGGAAATTGAGGGGGGGGCATGGGGGAGGTTACTTAAAACTGGAGAATTTAATGTTCATATTGTTGGGTTTTAAGCTATCAAAATGGAATATGAGGAGCTACTCCTCCAGTTTGTAAATTGCCCCACTCTGGCAATGGAGGAGACCCCAGATGGAAAGGTCAGTTTTGGATTGAAGACAGACACAAAATGCTGGAGTAACTCATCGGGTCAGTTGGCATCTCTGGAGATAAGGAATAGGTGATGTTTCGGGTCGAGGTCTGGTTTGGAATGGGAAGGGGAGTTAAAATAGTTAGTAACTGGGAGATCCAGAAGGCTTTGATGGACCGAGTGCAAGTGTTCAATTAAGGAGTTGTATCATTGTGTGTGTGTGTGTATGTGATTCTGTGTTTGCATTGTTCCATCACTACCCAGTGCACATTAAGGCCAGACTCCCCTTGGGCCTCGAGAGATTCGGGGCAGATAGGCTGCTCGACCCACAGAAATTTACAAAAGCCCAGCACACAGATGAAAGCAGAGACATTTTCTTAAGATTTAAAGAGATTCGGGATGTCACCAAATACTCTGATAAACCTATACAAAACTCAAAATGCGGAGTAACTCAACAGGTCAGGCAACACCTATGGAGGAAAGAGAGGGGTGATTTTTGGATCGGGACTCTTCATCATTCGCAACCTGAAGCATCATCCATCTATCCACTCGGTCTATAGATGCTGCCTGACCCACTAGACCACTCCAGCACTGTGTGTTTTTCTCCAGGGTCCAGTATCTTTAGTTCCTTGTATCAAAACGTATATATATGCACTGTAGAAATTCTCCTCTGTGCAGTTCCGTTCAGTTTCACCGAGGTACAGTGAATCAGGATACAGTAGATGACATCGTGGCCTGGTCTGGCAATTACAATCCACAGGAACGCAAGGCACAGCAGAGAGTGGTGGAGTCAGGCCAGTCCATCATGGGCACAGCCCTGCCCTCCATGCAACACATCTAACAAAGATGCTACCATCAGGCAGGAGGTACAGATGCCTGAAGTCCCACACCAGTAGATTCAGGAACAGCTACTTTCCTACAACCATCAGGCTCTTGAACTGACAATCAGACCTCCACAATGGAACACAACAGACCATAATTGTACTCCCATGGAGTTGTTTTTCTAATTGTGTTTTGCAATAATGCCTTGTTTTTTTTTGCTTTCCTTTAACTGTTGTGTAGAATGTGTGTAGATTATCTATGATTTATGATTTTGTATGTTGTCTGAGTGTAAGTGATGCAAGCTGTACCTCACTATACTTGTGCATATGACAATAAACTCGACTCAATTCAACTTGATCATGGCTGATGTGCTTGTAAGCTTAATTCCACATTCCTGCCTATACCCATAACTTTTTACCCCTTTATTGAAATGCCTTCAAGCTGCTGCCTCACGGTATTAGAGACCTGGGTTTGATCCTGACCTTGGGAGCTATCTGGGTGGAATGTTGTCACATAGGTTTTCTCTCACATCCAAAGGTGTGCAGTTGTGCAGAATAATTGACCTCTGTGAATTCCAAAGTGGCGCAGCGGTAGACTTCAGAGATACAGTGCGGAAACAGGCCTTTCGGCCCATTGAGTCTAGCACCAGAGATCCGGGTTTGATCGTGGCTACAGGTGCAGTCTGTAGGGAGTTTGTACGTTCTCCCCGTGACCGCGTGAGCTTTCTCCGGGTGCTCCAGTTTCCTCCCACATTCTAAAGGCGGGCAGGTTTGCAGGTTAATTGGCTTCCATAAATATCCCAAGTGTGTCGGATATGAACCTAGGATAAGCGGTGATTGATGATCGGCGTGGAGTATTGCAAGCAGTTCTGGTTGTCCCATTACAGAAGGCATGTGGAGGCTTTAGAAAGGGTGCAGAGGAGGTTTAACAGAATGATATAATAAAGAGGAACTGCAGGTGCTTGTTTATGCTAAAGATAGACACAAGATGCTGGATGACCTGATGTCATGATGCTGCCTGACCCACTGAGTTCCTGCAGCCTAACCTAGTCTAAACTAAACTCATGAAATTTATTTTAAACTCACTTCTTTATTTTTTCGTACGGCCCGCAAAAATGTGCCAAATATATAATGTGGCCCTCATGCTGAAAAGTTTGGAGGCCCCTGATTTGGAAGAAGGAATTAAATATAACATCTCCGAGTTTGTGGAGACACGAAGCTGGGTGGCAGTGTGAGCTGCGAGGATGCTATGAGGCTGCAGGGTGACTTGGATAGTTTGGGTAAGTGGACAGATGCATGGCAGATGCAGTATAATGTGGATATATGTGAGGTTATCCACTTTGCTGGCAAGAACAAGAAGGCAGATTATTATCTGAATGGTGTCAGATTGGAAAAAGGGGAGTTGCAACAAGACCTAGGGTCCTTGTATATCAGTCATTGAAAGTAAACATGCAGGTACAAAAGGCAGTGAAGAAAGCTAATGGCATGTTGGCCTTCATAGCGAAAGGAATTGAGTATAGGAGCACGGAGGTCGTACTACAGTTATACAGGGCCCTGGTGAGACCGCACCTGGTCTCCTAAATTGAGGAAGGCCAATTTTGCTATTGAGGGAGAATCAGAACATCCAGAATCAGTACCCCATTCCTGCTTTCTCCCCATATCCCTTAATTCCATTAGCCTGTAGAGCTATGTCTAACTCTCTCTTGAATACATCCTGTGAATTGGCCTCCACTGCCTTCTGTGGCAGAGAACTTAACAGATTCACAACTCTCTGGGTGAAAAAGCTTTTCCTCATCTCAGTCCTAAATGGCCCACCCTTATTCTTTAAATTGTGACCGCTGGTTCTGGACTCCCCCAACACCGGGAACATTTTTCCTGCATCTAGCCTGTTCAATCCCTTAAAAATGTTGTATGTTTTTATAAGATCCCCTCTCATCCTTCTAAATTCCAGTGAATATAGCAGTACTTAAGAGAGTTTAAGATTGGCACATGGATATGCAGGGATGGAGGGATATGGATCATGTGTAGGCAGTGGAGATTAGCTCATTTTGGTATTTGTTCAGCACAGATATTGTGGGTTAAAGGTCCTCTTCCTGTGCTGTTCTATTGTATGTTCTTGGGGTAGACACCATAGCTTTAAGGTGAGAGGAGAGAAGTTTAAAGGAGGTTTACGTGGCAAGTTTTAGATTTGTTTTGGTTTATTACTGTCACATGTACTGCAGTGAAAAGATTTGTTTTGCAGCTATCCATTCAAAATCGGATAATACTATACATAAACACAACCAATCCAAACCCAGCTACAATAGGTGGAGTGAGGGAAAAGATACAGACTGCAGACGACAGTTTTCAACACTAGCACAACAGTTTCAGAGACAAAGTGCAATGTCTGCAATGGGGTAGAGCAGAATCAGACTGTCCTCTAGCTTACGGCAAGACCATTGAGAAGCCGAATACCAGATGGGAAGGAGCTGTTCCTGAGTCTTGTTTAGCAGAGTGCAGTTCTCAGAATATATTTTTTTACACAAGAGAGCAGTAGGTGTCTGGAGCACACTGGCAGGGGAACCGATGGAAGCAAATACAACAGCAACACTTAGCACACATTTCAAAAGGCACATAAACAGTTAGAGATTTGAGGGGATATAGACGAGGTGCAGGAAGATGTACAGATTAGATCCTCATCGGCACAGACACGGTGAACCGAAGGGCCTGCTGTTGGTTCACACTGAAGATAGACACAAAATGCTGGAGCAACTCAGCGGGACAGGCATCATCTCTGGATAGAAGTAATGGGTGACGATTCGGGTCGAGACGCTTCTTCAAACTTTCAAGACCTGTTGCTGTGTTGTGGGTCCCTTGAAGACAGAAGCAGGGGAATTTATTATGGGGAACAAAGAAATGGCAGACGAGTTAAACCGTTACTTTGGATCTGTCTTCACTGAGGAAGATACACACAATCTCCCAAATGTTCTAGGGGCTGGAGAACCTAGGGTGATGGAGGAACTGAAGGAAATCCACATTAGGCAGGAAATGGTTTTGGGTAGACTGATGGGACTGAAGGCTGATAAATCCCCAGGGCCTGATGGTCTGCATCCCAGAGTACTTAAGGAGGTGGCTCTAGAAATAGTGGAAGCATTGGAGATCATTTTTCAATGTTCTATAGATTCAGGATCAGTTCCTGTGGATTGGAGAATAGCAAATGTTATCCCACTTTTTAAGAAAGGAGGGAGAGAGAAAACGGGTAATTATAGACCAGTTAGTCTGACATCAGTGGTGGGGAAGATGCTGGAGTCAATTATAAAAGACGAAATTGCTGAGCATTTGGATAGCAGTAACGGGATCGTTCCGAGTCAGCATGGATTTACGAAGGGGAAATCATGCTTGACAAATCTACTGGAATTTTTTGAGGATGTAACTAGGAAAATTGACAAGGGAGAGTCAGTGGATGTGGTGTACCTCGACTTTCAGAAAGCCTTCGACAAGGTCCCACATAGGAGATTAGTGGGCAAAATTAGGGCACATGGTATTGGGGGTAGGGTACTGACATGGATAGAAAATTGGTTAACAGACAGAAAGCAAAGAGTGGGGATAAATGGGTCCCTTTCGGAATGGCAGGCAGTGACCAGTGGGGTACCGCAAGGTTCGGTGCTGGGACCCCAGCTATTTACGATATACATTAATGACTTAGACGAAGGGATTAAAAGTACCATTAGCAAATTTGCAGATGATACTAAGTTGGGGGGTAGTGTGAATTGTGAGGAAGATGCAATAAGGCTGCAGGGTGACCTGGACAGGTTGTGTGAGTGGGCGGATACATGGCAGATGCAGTTTAATGTAGATAAGTGTGAGGTTATTCACTTTGGAAGTAAGAATAGAAAGGCAGATTATTATCTGAATGGTGTCAAGTTAGGAGGAGGGGGGGTTCAACGAGATCTGGGTGTCCTAGTGCATCAGTCAATGAAAGGAAGCATGCAGGTTCAGCAGGCAGTGAAGAAAGCCAATGGAATGTTGGCCTTCGTAACAAGAGGAGTTGAGTATAGGAGCAAAGAGGTCCTTCTACAGTTGTACCGGGCCCTGGTGAGACCGCACCTGGAGTACTGTGTGCAGTTTTGGTCTCCAAATTTGAGGAAGGATATTCTTGCTATGGAGGGCGTGCAGCGTAGGTTCACTAGATTAATTCCCGGAATGGCGGGACTGTCGTATGTTGAAAGGCTGGAGCGATTGGGCTTGTATACACTGGAATTTAGAAGGATGAGGGGGGATCTTATTGAAACATATAAGATAATTAGAGGATTGGACACATTAGAGGCAGATAACATGTTCCCAATGTTGGGGGAGTCCAGAACAAGGGGCCACCGTTTGAGAATAAGGGGTAGGCCATTTAGAACGGAGATGAGGAAGAACTTTTTCAGTCAGAGGGTGGTGAAGGTGTGGAATTCTCTGCCTCAGAAGGCAGTGGAGGCCAGTTCGTTGGATGCTTTCAAGAGAGAGCTGGATAGAGCTCTTAAGGATAGCGGAGTGAGGGGGTATGGGGAGAAGGCAGGAACGGGGTACTGATTGATAGTGATCAGCCATGATCGCATTGAATGGCGGTGCTGGCTCGAAGGGCTGAATGGCCTACTCCTGCACCTATTGTCTATTGTCTATTGTCTATTGTCTATTGTTTTGTTCCAGCTTCGATGAAAGGCTGAGCAGTGCAAGACTGGAGGATTCAGCATTGTAGCCATCAGGGGGGATGTGGATGGATGCAGAAAGACACATCATGTCATTTGGCATTCACACTTTATTTAACTTCATAAAAACCATTCTCCCCGCCTGAACAACTCATCCCCCACAAAACAACAAAGTACGAATATTTGTGCTCACAGCAATATCAAACTGGACCTTGGATCCACATGCTTGTTAAACCCCCTACACCCGTGAAAGCTTTTTAAAGCAGTTATCACCGTACAATAGTCTGCACAGGTGAAGTTGGAGGGGCATCTATCTGCAAGCACCACACAGCGCCCAATATGCTTTATCCACACCGTGAGGCAGTGGATCTACCACCTGCACCATTCTGCCGCCCTTATTACCTTTAATGCTTCAAACCAAGGGGCAAGAGTGAACAGGAAAAGCCTTGGGATTATCCATCCCAGGTTGGACCAGCCCTGCGGATACCCTCCCAGGGTGAGTGTCAGTGTCAGGGGGCCAGCCTGAGTGGGCCTCTGCTCCTTGAGACCAGCCCTGTGGACACCCTCCCAGGGTGAGTGTCAGGGGGCCAGCCTGAGTGGGCCGCTGCTCCTTGAGACCAGCCCTGCGGACACCCTCCCAGGGTGAGTGTCAGTGTCAGGGGGCCAGCCTGAGTGGGCCGCTGCTCCTTGAGACCAGCCCTGTGGACACCCTCCCAGGGTGAGTGTCAGTGTCAGGGGGCCAGCCTGAGTGGGCCACTGCTGCCTTCCTTCTTGTTGTGGGGGTTGAAGAGAGGGAGGAGTGTCTGGGTGAACTTGTGGTGCAGGGTGTAGAGGTGGCACAGGCTGTCGGCATCGTAGAACGCCAGGTGCCCCTCCTCGTAGTCCAGGTAGACGCGGACTGTTTGCGGCTTGTGTCGGAGGGGGAGGCTCTGGGGCCCAGGGCCTCCCAGGTTGACCAGGTTGCCGTTGACCATCTCCAGCACCCAGTAGCCGTCCTGCGGCACCAGCGGCCCGGTGATTAGCCGGTCGGCCAACTCGCTGGCCACCCCCAGCACGCAGGCCTGGTTGCCCCCCAGCTCCACGTCCCAGTAGTGCCAGCACGCACAGCCAGTAGTTGAAGCGCTGGGGTGAGAGCGAGCACTCCCGCCGCTTCTCGCCGTCCACCACACTGCGCAGGTCCTCGGACAGGAGCAGCCGGGGGTGAGCTGTCCTGGCGTTCAGCTTCAGGGACTCCCGGGCTGAAAGGCATGAAACAGTCGGTCATTGGAGATTGTTCCCCACTGTGGGGCTCACACAGTTGGCTTCATGGAAGGAAGCAGAGGGCGATGGTGGAAGGTTGCTTTACGGACCGGAGGCCCGTGACTAGTGGGTGCCTCAGGGTTTGGTGCTGGGCCCATTGCTGTTTTGTCATCTCCATCAATAATCTTGATGAGAATGTGCGTGGCACGATTAGCAAGTGAAGATAGACACAAAAAGCTGGATTAACCCAGCGGGACAGGCAGCATCTCTGGAGAGAAGGATGCCTGATGATCGAGAAGGATGAAGTAGGGTCTCAACCCAAAACGTCACCCATTCCTTCTCTCCAGAGATGCTGCCTGTCCTGCTGAGTTACTCCAGCTTTTTGTGTCTATCTTCGGTTTAAACCAGCATTTGCATTTCCTTCCTACACATGATTAGCAAGTGCGCGGATGACACAAAAGTGGACGGTATTGAAGATGGTGAAGATAGTTGTCACAAATTGCAGCAGGATCTTGATCGTTTGGCCAGGTGGGCTGAGGAATGATTTCTGGAATTTAATGTAGAGAAATGTGAGGTATTGCATTTTGACAAGTCTAACATGGGCAGGACCCACACGGTAGGCATGGCTCTGGGGAGTGCTGTAGAACAGAGGGATTTAGGAGTACAGGTACATAGTTCTTTGAAAGTGGCGTCTCACGAAGATAGGGTGGTCAAAACGGCTTTTGGAACATTGGCCTTCATCAATCAGAGTATTGAGTATAGAAGATGGGAGGACATGTTCCAGTTGTATAAGACATTGGTGAGGCCACATTTAGAGTACTGTGTTCAGTTTTAGTCACCATGTTGCAGGAAAGATGTTGCCAAGCTGGAAAGGGTGCACAGATGATTTACAAGGATGTTGCCAAGGGTCAGGGGCCTTAGCTGTAGGGAGATATCAAGCAGGCTAGGACTTTATTCCTTGGATCACAGGAGCATGAGGGGTGATCTTATGGAGGTGCACAAGATCATGAGGGGAATAGATTGGGTAAATGCAATCTTTGCCAAGAGTAGGGGAATCGAGAACCAGACGACATAGGTTTAAGGTGGGGGAGGGGGAAAGATAATAGGAACCTGAGGGGTAACTCTTTTATTTTACACAAAGTGTGGTGGGTATATGGAACAAGCTGCCGGAGAAGGTAATTGAGGCAGGTACTACCAGAATGTTTAAAAGTCATTTGGACAGGTACATGGCTAGGATAGGCTTACAGGGCTATGGGCCAAGCGAGGGCAGGTGGGACTAGAGTGGATGGGGCATGTTGGTCAGTGTGGGCAAGTTAGGCCAAAGGGCCTGTTCCTGTGCTGTACTGTTTTAAGTTCTATGATCAATGATCTATGACCTGAAATATTAACACTCTGTTTCTCTGACTAAATGCTGCTTGGCCTGCTGATTATTTCCATCCTTTTCTGTTTTATATTTTGTAGTCCAGGACAAAGCTTGATTGGTTCCCCATCCACATTGGATTTTACTGGAGTTAACTTGCACTAAACATTATTCACGTTATTCGCTTTATAATGTGTCTGTACACTGTGGATGGCTTGACTGTAATCACGTATTATCTTTCCATTGACTGGTTGGCATGCTAAAACAGCTTTTCATTCTGCCTCGGTACACTTGACAATAAACTAAACTCAAACTCCCTTCATCACCAGTACAAAGTTGCTACAGTGGTCAAGTTTCTGCAGTGGGATTTGTAACCTTCTAAGAGGCATGTGTGGGACCACTGAGTCATCGCACAATATAGCCCCCATGTAATGGATGTATGAGCAGAACATCCCGAACCCTCAGTCTCCCTGCACCGCCCCCCCCCCAACCTCTCACCACCCCCTTTCCCTCCATCCCAACTCTCCAAAAAGCAGGGTCACGTACCTGGCACAAGTGCTTTCAGCTCATCCCAGATTTTAACGTAACGGAAAGGTGTGATGATGGAGTCAGTGTGGAGGTCGGTGGGAAAGTCCGTTGGTGCGATGAATTCCTGTTTGCATCTGGAACGTAGGATTGGAAGCTTGTGCATGTGAAGGAAGCTTTGCAAAGACACAGATACCCACATTTCCCCCGCACCCTTCTGCAATCTGAGCCCTGGAACCAGCAGTGGGCCATCTCTCTCTATGACTTCCCTCTCTCTGATGTAACTTCAGGCAGGCCTGGGCTGCTTACTGTGCCCATTGAAAGTAAAACAAGAAAGGCTTTGAAATGCACCCTGCAGCCAACAATCTTATTTATATTGTCAGACTGCAGTCATTTCCCAGTTCCCCGAGGAAGTCAAGCAGCCAAATTATTTAGAGTGGGGTCCCAACACTGTGATAATGGTGATGGCAAAGGAATAAATATTGGCCAAACCTGTACCTGTCCATCTTACACATGGATAGACACAACAATGTTTAAAAGAGCCATCAAGTAGAGTCACACTCAGAGTATTGAGTAGAGAAGTTGGGAGGTCATGTTGCAGTTGTGCAAGGTGTTGGTGAGGCCACACTAAGAGTATTGTGTTCAGTTTTGGACACCAAGTTTTTGGAAAGATGATGTCAAGCCGGAAAGTGTGCAGAGAAGTTTTACCAGGATGTTGACAGGACTCGGGGGCCTCAGCTATAGGCAGAGGTTGAGCAGGCTGGGACTCTATTCCTTGGAGTACAAGAGTGGATGACTTTATGTAGAAACAAGGAACTGCAGATGCTGGTGTACAGAAAAGGACACAGCGTGCTGGAGTGACTCAGCAGGTCGGGCAGTATCTCTGGAAAACACGGATAGGTGATGTTTTGAGTTGAGACTCTTCGTCCAGCGTTTTTTTATTCCCTGGACCTTTAACTTTCTAGCTGCTTTTTAAAAATAATTCTCCGGACCTTTATATTTACAAATGCACTTTAGATAACTTTACATGTGCTCCAGAGCCATGGTTCATGGGAAGCGAGCAGAAACAGGAGCCCTGCGCACTGAGAATGATCAGCCATGATCACATTGAATGGCGGTGCTGGCTCGAAGGGCCGAATGGCCTCCTCCTGCACCTATTGTCTATTGTCTATAAGTGTGCTCCCCTACAAGTGCCTGCTGAACAATAACTGGGACTGTGACCTGCGATGGGACCAACTCACTCAGGGAAGAGTGAAGCAAAGAACTCCTGGCTCTCAGGGCTGTGAACTCCCTGCACAGCTCCCAACGGTGAACTAATCAGCCACATACAGAAAACCGATGGAGCCACGTACCTGTCCAACAACTGCTTGATGTCCTAAAAAGTAAAAAAAAATTAAAAGGTTTAAATTCTCATGATCCGATCAGTTCATTCACATAAAATTAAGGATGGCGCATTCAATTAAGGGCTGCAAAATGGTAGATTTTCTGCCTTACAGGGCCAGAGACTGGGTTTGATCCTGACTATAGGTGCTGTCTATATGTTGGGTGCAATGGATGTCCCATTGCTATGGGTGCAGTTTATATGTTCTCCCTGTGACCATGTGTTTACATGTTCTCCCTGTGACCATGTGATTATATGTTCTCCCTGTGACCATGTGTTTATATGTTCTCCCTGTGACCATGTGTTTATATGTTCTCCCTGTGACCATGTGTTTGTTCTCCGATTGCTCCGGTTTCCATCCACATCTCAAAGATGTGCAGGTTGGCGGGTTAATTGGCTTCTGTAAATTATCCCTAGTGGGTGGGAAATAACCTGTTTATGGGTGATTGTTGGTTGACGTAGACTCGGTGGGTGGAAAGGCCCATTTCCACACTTCATCTCTAAACTAAAATAAAATAAATTGAGCGCTTTACAACACAAATAAAAAAACTTGTGGTGGGATGCTTCTTCCGAGGGATGATAGAAACAAAATGGTGCAAGATTGTTTTGAGTGATGGGAAGGTGAGGAAAGAGGGGGGGTAATGAATAGCGAGTCATGGCTCAGGTGCAGAGAAGCTGTCAAAGTGGACCTCAGAATGATCAGGGAATTTAGTTAAGGGAAGACAAATATTCCATCTATAAATAAGAATTGCAACTCCTTCAAAAAAATAAAATAGATTAATGGGTGTTGCACTCCGGAACTCAGTCTTGCAAATTAAACGTCACAATATTTAATTAGCTATTAGCCAAAATGGGAGCATGAATTTGTTACACTGGCATAGACCACCTATCCCTTTAGTCTTTTAACTCCACAGTTCCTTGGGTTATTTCCTTATTTAAAAGGAACCTCCAGAAGCTAGGCACAGTCCGATTCACCTCGACTGCTCAGTGAACAGTGGGCTTTGTCTATGGAACTGATGACTAAATCCTGTGCCCTTTATCTTCCCTTTTGCTCCACCTATTGTACTTGAGTTTGACTTGATTGTATATATCTGGTCTGTGAGGATAGCATGCAAAACAAAAGCTTTCCACTGTATCCCGGAACACATGATCCTAAACCAATGTTTAGTTTAGAGATATAGCATGGAATCAGGCAGGAAACCGGGGAAAACCTATGCGTTCACAGGGAGAACATACAATCCACGATCGAACCTGGGTCTCTGGTCCAATGTGATGGGCTGAAGTCATGTGTAGACTAGACTGGACGGTAGATTCCTGCCCAGTCCAGCAAGGTAGATTATAATTCATAGAAATATAGGAGCAGGAATAGTACATTTGATCTTTCAAAACTTTTCCCACCATTTGATCTGATCAAGGGGGGAATCACTGACTTTCCCAGTTTCAATATTTACCCCACATCCACTGATTCTACTACCTCAGAGAAAATACAGATATCCTCGATGAACAAATGTAATGATTTTGTTGCAACTGCATCCTATGGTAGATAACTCGACAGACTCACTACGGTCTTGGGAGAAAAAACTTGCCAAATCTCAGTCTTAAACGCATCACACCTTATCTTTATACTGGCTTCTAGATTTCAGAAATATCCTTCCTGTATCTAACCTTTCCAATCCTGATAAAAGTAGAGTCATAGAGCGATACAGTGTGGAAATAGGCCGTTCGGCCCAACTTGCCCAAACCGGCCAACATGTCCCAGCTACACTACTCCTACCTGCCTGCATTTGGTCCATAACCCTCCAAACTTGTCCTATCCATGCACCCTTCTAACTGTTGGGATAGTCCCAGCCTCAACTACCTCCTCTGGCAGCTCGGTCCATACACCCACCACCCTTTGTGTGAAAAGGTTACCCCTCAGATTCCTATTAAATCTTTTCCCCTTCACCTTAAACCTATGTCATCTGGTCCTCGATTCACCTACTCTGGGCAAGAGACTCTGAAATATACACTCTGTGCATGTGTATGGTACACCTGTGAATTCTGCAGGTTTCTGTGAGGTCCTCCTTCTAAACTATCATGAAATTAAGCCTTCATTCATCAGTCCTGCCATCTCAGGGATCAGGAAAGCTTCACTGAACTCCCTCCATGGCAAGAACATCCTTGACAAGGAGATAAAAAATGTACACAATACTCAATGTGCAATCTTACCAGGACTGTACATAAGACCATAAGACACAGGAGCAGAATTAGGCCATTCAACCCTGAGTCTGGTCTGCCAATCAATCATAGGTGATCTATTTTTCCCTCTCAACCCCATTCTACTGCTATCTCATTGTAATCAATAACGCTCTACTTAATCAATAACCTATAATTTTCTGCCTTAAAAATAACCAATGCCTTGGCCTCTACGGATGTTTGACAATTTCCACAGATTCACCACCCTCTGGCTAAAACAAATACTCCAACTCCATTTTGAAGGTACATCCTTTTATCCCGAGGCTGTGCCCTCTGGTTCTAGACTCTCCCATTACTGGAAATGTCCTTGGAAACAGTCGAAGCAAGACCTCCCTGCTCCTATTCTCAAATCCTCTCGCCATGAGCACAAGAAAATAACAGTCGGAGTTGGCCACTCGGGCCTCAAACCTACCCCACACATTCAATATCATCATGGGTGATCTATGCTGGCCTGAATACCTCTTTTGTGCAGAGGTGCACCAAGAGTGTCTCAAGGTCAATAAAGCACCATTTTGATGCAAGCTCTTTTATCGACTGGCAGAAATTAGGTACCAGAAATGTGAAATAATTAAGAAGAATGGTGAAGGTCCATTGCATGTTCTACACCCGTGGGCTGCCTGCTGCTTCTTACCTGAAGCATCTCCTGGGGCTCCCCGTAGCTCAGTTGCAGCTGCACATCCCGGATGGTTCGCTCGATCGTGCAGGCTTCCTGGCAGATCATCGCCAGGTCCTCTTGCAAGGGCTGAACCGTCCTGCCCACCTCTTCATCGATCTTCGCCTCCAGCTCCCGCTTCCTCACGTCCAGGAATCGGTAGATGCTGGAAAGATCGAACCCGACCTGCTCCTTCAGCAGTCGGCCCTTCTCCTGTGGAGAAACAGCAAGCTCAGTGATTTAGGTTTATTATTGACACCATGTACAGTGAAAGGCTTTGTGTTGCAGGCCATCCACACAGATCAGATATACAATACCAGATATATTAGATATCTCAGTTATACAGTAAACCCTCGCTGTAACGGACCACAGGGAGAGATGGTGTCCATTATTACTAATTGTCCACTTATACCGAATGAGGGGTTTAATACGAACAGTATTTCATATTCTTGCTGTTGAGGGCATGCAGCGTAGGTTTACTGGGTTAATTCCCAGAATGGCGGGATTGTCATATGTTGAAAGACTGGAGCGACTAGGCTTGTATACACTGGAATTTAGAAGGATGAGAGGGGATCTTATCAAAACTTATGATTATTAAGGGGTTGGACACGTTAGAGGCAGGAAACATGTTCCCAATGTTGGGGGAGTCCAGAAACAGGGGCCACAGTTTAAGAATAAGGGGTAGGCCATTTAGAATGAAGATGAGGAAAAACTTTTTCAATCAGAGAGTTGTGAATCTGTGGAATTCGCTGCCTCAGAAGGCAGTGGAGGCCAATTTTCTGAATGCTTTCAAGAGAGAGCTAGATAGACCTCTTTAGGATAGCGGAGTCAGGGGAGAAGGCAGGAACGGGGTACTGATTGAGAATGATCAGCCATGATCACATTGAATGGTGGTGCTGGCTCGAAGGGCCGAATGGCCTCCTCCTGCACCTATTGTCTATTGTCTAATGTCTATTGTCTATAGTACAGCCGATAAACATTCACTCCACAATAAACAGTGAAGGACACACAATGCTGAAGGATGGCCCAGTGGCATCGCAGTGGTTGCTACCTTACAGCGCCAGAGACCAGAGTTCAATCCTGGGTGCTTCCTGTGACAGTGTGGGTTTGCTCCGGGTGCTCGGGTCTCCTCCCGCTTGGCGGAGACGTGCAGGTTTGGGGTTTGGTGGCTTCTGCGGGTTGTGGGGGTTCAGTGGGTCACTGGTTGTGCCGCTGCTCCAGGCCCGGATCTGATCCAGGCCCGGGGCGCTGCTTGAGGCCGTGTGGGTTTCCTCCAGGTGCCCCGGCCCACTGGTTCTATACCACACACCGAACTGTCCCCAGTGTGTGGGGCGGAGCTTGTGTGCCGGAGTGCTCAGTGTCAGGCCCGGGTCCCTGGTGCTGTGGGGCAGGGATCTGCTGGTGGCTCCCACACAGTTGGGCTGCAGGCCCACACATCCTCGCGGCTGAGTGGGGGGGGGGGGGGGGGGTGGAGGGGGGTGAAGGTTGTGGTGTGGGGATCGCAGCACCTGGGAGAGCCCCATGCTGTCACTATGTCTTTGTGTTCACAATGTGGGAGGAGAGAGAACCACTGTGACTGTTCTATCCTACGCACTGTCAATTGTCCCTGGTGTGTCGGGTGGAACGTGTGTATGGGGATCGTTGACTCAGTGTTTCAATGCTGTATCTCGAAACTAAACTAAAATGGATCAAAAACAGCATTCGCTACATCCACCTATTGGCCATTCCTTGAAACAACAAACTCAGTCTGCTTCAAAGTCAGCCTGATGTAACCAAAATTTGTTATAGAGGTCCGTTAAATCAACGGCTTACTGTACTGAATGGTCTCCTCCTATATTTCCCTGAATTATCATTAACACCCAGCTTACTGGACTGGGAAGGAATCTGCCTTCTGTGTCCTGTACGATCCACACGTGACTCCAGCCCATCAGACTGGATTAGCTTTGGGTCTATTACTGTCACGTGTACCAAGATACAGTAGAAAGCTTTGTTTTGTGTGCTATTGTGGCGATCCCTGGTGGTGAGCCACGCGTGGTGCGAACCCTCGGCTCGGGGGGTGAGGTCACGGAACTTGGAATGGGTAGGAGTGGCAGCTGGTAGTGGAGTTCCAGGAGGAGCTGAACTGGTTGGGGGTTTGGGGACCTGTGTGGTGCTTGAGGAATAAAGAAAGCTTTACTTGACACGTGTCCCGCTCCATTGGCTTTGCTTGACACTCATGCCCCACTTCACTATCCAAACAGATCCAATATATAGAAAAGACATTCTGGCCTTCCATCACAGTGAGGAGGTGACTGGAGGAGACTCACTGTGATGGATGTTTCATTTTTTGTTTTGTGTTGGTTTGTGATTGTGTGTGTTATTGCTTATTTTTATTGCTCTTGTTGTTGGACTGTGGGTAACGGAATTTCGTCCCAAAGACTTGTTTTTTTGGATGACAATAAAGGCTATTCTGATTCTGATTCTGATATAGCATACATAGATACAATCAGTTCAAACTCAAGTACAATAGATAGAGCAAGGGAGAAGATACTGTGCAGAATATAGTTCTCACCATTGTCGTGCATCAATGCCTTGGACAAAGTACAATGGGGTCGAGATGACCGATACATTTGACTGGGAATAAACATTGCTGTTACCAAGGCAGAGGAGATGTGAAGTAAATGTGCGTAAATAGGACTACAATGGTCAGCAAAAAGCCTGTTTCTGCACTGTATGACTCCATTACTAAGAAACGTCCCTTCTCACCTCACTTCAGTAATGCAACAAAAGCAGAAGTCCCTCATCACTGCCCTGATCCTCCACAACGTCCTGGCTGATCAACAGTGTCAGAGTCATTACTGCACGGAAACAGGCCCTTCAGCCCAACTCTTCCTGAGACGCCCGCCCTGTCTAAACTAGTCCCATTTGCCTGTGTTTGGACCATCAGTTCCAGTGCTAATTTTCTTCACTCACCCATTGTCCGTGGTTCCTCTAACATGTGGAGGACACAATGTTGCAGCTGGAGGAGCTGCTGCCCCAGAGCACCGGAGACCGGGGTTCAATCCAGGCTTCGGTACTGTCTGTGTGGAGTTTGCACATCCTCCCTGTGACATCGTGGGTTTCATCTGGGTGGGCTGAAAGATGGCAGATGAAGTTTAATGCTGATAAGTGTGAGGTGCTGCATTTTGGTAGGACAAATCAAAATAGGACGTACAGGGTAAATGGTAGGGAATTGAGGAATGCAGTGGAACAGAGGAATCTGGGAATAACTGTGCATTGTTCCCTGAAGGTGGAATCTCATGTGGATAGGGTGGTGAAGAAGGCGTTTGTTATGCTTGCCTTTATAAATCAGAGCATCGAGTATAGAAGTTGGGATGTAATGTTAAAATTGTACAGAGCATTGGTGAGGCCGGATCTGGAGTATGGTGTGCAGTTCTGGTCGCCAAATTATAGGAAGGATGTCGACAAAATGGAGAGGGTACAGAGGAGATTTACTAGAATGTTGCCTGGGTTTCAGCACTTAAGCTACAGAGAGAGGTTGAGCAGGTTGGGTCTTTATTCTTTGGAGCGTAGAAGGTTGAGGGGGGACTTGATAGAGGTTTTTAAAATTTTGAGAGGGACGGACAGAGTTGACATGGGTAGGCTTTTCCCTTTGAGAGTGGGGAAGATTCCAACAAGGGGACATAGCTTCAGAATTGAGGGACAAAAGTTTAGGGGTAACATGAGGGGTAACTTCTTTACTCAGAGGGTGGTGGCTGTATGGAATGGGCTTCCGGTGGAAGTGGTGGAGGCAGGCTCGATTTTATTATTTAAGAGTAAATTGGATAGGTATATGGATAAGAGGGGATTAGAGGGTTATGGTCTGAGTGCAGGTAGATGAGACTAGGTCAGGGAGAGTGGTCGGCGTGGACTGCTAGGGCCGAACGGGCCTGTTTCTGTGCTGTAGTTGTTATATGGTTATATGGTTATATGGTTCCGGTTTCCTCCCACATTCCAAAGATGTCCAGATTTGTAGGTTGATTAGCTTCTGTAACTTGTGTGTAGACTGTGGATGCGAAAGTGAGTTGACATAAAACTACTGTGAAAGCGTGATCAATGGTCCGCATGGACTCGGTGGGCCGAAGGGCCTACTTCCATGCTCTGTCCTTCAATTCAGTTGCATCTAAAAATCTATCCATCTCTTTCTTGGAAATATTACTGCGGTTTCACAGGCCTCTTGGGGACAGAATTCCATAGATTCACTGACCTCTGGGTGAAGAAATCTCTCCAGCCTTTTTACTAATTGGACAACGTCCATTTTCCGACTCTGACCTCTGGTTCCAGACAACCGAGGCAGAGGAAACATCAAATCTGAATCGAGAATGTAAAAAGAGGGAACTCCAAATGCTGGTTTACAAAGACACAGACACAGAGCGCTGGACTAACTCAGCAGGTCAGTCGACTTTGCTGGAGAACATGGTAGGTGACGTTTGGTGTTGGGACCCTTACTCAGACCTCAAGAAGTATCCCAAAAGGGGGCCTGACCCACTGAGTTACTCCAGCACGTTGTGTCTTTTTTTGTGAACCAGCCTCTGCAGTTCCTTGAGTCCCCCGAGGTTCCGGTCTCTCTCATCATTGTATCCCACCCACTGTTATTGTACATCTTTCCCAGACCATGTCCAATACCTGCACTTAATTCCTCTGACACACTTTGTTCAGGCAGGGATATCCATTACCCAGGGAAAGCAGGTGAGGAACCCTTTCGGTCGGGAACTTTCTTCAGACTGACTGTTGTGGGGGGTGGGGAAGAGGATTGGGGGTGGGTAGGGAGTAAAGATGGACGATAGGAGGGGCAGGACAAAGCATGGTAGGTGAACACAGGCAAGGGAGGTTTTCTGATAGGCAGATTATTGGTCAAAGTTCATGTTGTCGGAGCAGAATTAGGCCATTCAGCCCATCAAGTGTATTCTGCCATTCAACCGCGGTTGATCTATCTTTCCCCATTCTCTTGCCTTCTCCCCATAACCCCTGACATCTGTACTAATCAAGAATCTGTCAATCTCGAGCTTAAAAATATCCATTGACTTGGCCTCCACGGCCTTCTGTGGCAATGAATTCCACAGATTCGTCTCCCTCTGACTAAACAAATTCCTCCTCATCTTTCTAAAGCTATGGCCTTTTATTCTGAGGCTATGGCCTCTGATTCCAGACTCTCCCATGGGTGGAAACATCCTCTCCATATCCACTCTACCCAGAGACGAAAACAACTGATGGAATGAGACAAGAGGATTGAAGAGTTGCAAATCGTGAAACCAGAGGAAGGAATGAAAGTGGAGGGAAATAAATTGGTGCGTCTGTGGGGGGGGGGGGGGGGGGGAGAGAAAGGGCGGGTGGGGGGGGGGGGGTGGGTAAAGCAGGCAAAGCGATATCCTTACCATCAAGCCCTGTGAAAATGATGTACACTTCAACAGGACCAGCATGGTGGAGCAGCTGGTAGAGCTGCTGCCTCACAGCAACAGGGACCCGGGTTCAATCCTGACTATGGGTGCTGTCTGTACAGAGTTTGTGCATTCTCCCCACGACCTGCGTGTCTTCTCTCAGGGAGCTCCGGTTTCCTGCCACATTCCAGAGACGTACAAATCTGTAGATTAATTGGCCAGTAAAATTGTAAATTGCCCCTTGTGTGTGCAGGACTGTGTCAGTGTGTGGGGATCGCTGGTCGGCACGGACTCGGTGGGCCGAAGGGCCTGTTTCCCCACTCTATCTCTGAACTGAACTACCTGTAAGTTCAACATGCATAGATCACTTCAAAACTAAACCAGGTGTAAGAAATCGTACCTTGATTTTATAAATCTTTGCTTCTTGTTGGCACTGACTGTGACTTGCTTGCTCCTTTTGGATCTGGAGAACATCTTTGGATTTTTCCAACCTGTCCTGGTGAAAAGGTGCACAGTATTAGTGCAGGCACTGACAGATTACTGAGCAGAATCAGTAAGTCAGCAAAAGGCAACACAAACACTGAAAATGCCACAAAATACACGTCAGGCCAGAGCATTTCCATGGAAGTGGATTAAAGTCTTTAATGTCATAATCTTCAGCCACATCAGGCAGTTTAAAACACATTGCTGCCTCACAGCCCCAGAGACCTGGATTAGATCCTGACCTCTGCTGCTGTCTGATTCAGTTGTTTATTGTCACGTGTACCGAGGGACAGTGAACAGCTTTTGTTGCGTGCTAACCAGTCGGCAGAAAGACAATACATGATTAATGCACTGTCTGTGTGGAGTTTGCACGTCCTCCCTGTGACCATGTTGGTTTCTTCTGGGCGCTGCAGTTTCCTCCCACATCCCTAAAACATGAGGGCTTGTACCTGTTTAATCGACCTCTGTACGTTGCTCCTAGTATGTGGGTGAGTGGCTGAGGAAGTGGGATAACATGGATCTGGTGCAAACGGGTGATCAATAGCTGGGGTGGGCTTAGAGAGGCGAAGAGTCTGTATCCATGGTGTATCTTTCAATGATTTAGTGATTCAACCTCACCAGACAAACTGCAAGCTCAGCAGAACATGAAGTGCTGAAGTAACTCAGCGGGTCAGGCAGCATCAGTGGAGGGAACGGACAGGCGGTCTTCAGGTCTGGACCCTTCTTCAGGCTGAAAACTGTAAGCGTGGGGCGTGTGGACAGTGAGTGCTTCTCATCCTTTCTTCTGGATGTTACTCTCAGCCATCTTTGCTCCAGATATCGAAGGGCAGGAGACAACAGCAGGAGCAGGAGACAACAGCAGGAGACAACAGCAGGAGACAACAGCAGGAGACAACAGCGGGAGACAACAGCAGGAGACAACAGCGGGAGCAGGAGCAGGAGCAGGAGACAACAGCAGGAGACAACAGCAGGAGCAGGAGCAGGAGACAACAGCAGGAGACAACAGCAGGAGCAGGAGACAACAGCAGGAACAGGAGACAACAGCAGGAGCAGGAGCAGGAGACAACAGCAGGAGACAACAGCAGGAGACAACAGCGGGAGCAGGAGACAACAGCAGGAGCAGGAGCAGGGCCAGGACCAGGACCAGGACCAGGAGCAGGAGCAGGAGCAGGAGCAGGAGCAGGAGCAGGCCACTCAGCCCCTTAAGTCCGGCCCACCATTCAGTGGGATCATGGCTGGCTCTGCTGGTCTCAACTATTCTTATTTATCAACGTTATTCACAAAATGCTGGCGTAACTCAGGAGGTCAGGCAGCATCTCAGGAGAGAAGGAATGGGTGACGTTTCGGGTCGAGACCCTTCTTCAGACTTATTTATCAACATTGTCGTTACCCCTCCAATATTTCTCAGAGCTGAAAAAAATCACAGTAATGTTTTCTGGACGGGGTGGTGCTTGAGTTATCAGGAGAGAATGGGAAGTCGATTGACATTTTTCTTTTAAACAAAGTTTATAAAATGATGAGAGACACAAGCAGGGTAGATAGTCAGCATCTTTATCCTTTCAAATATTTTTTCCTTCTCCAACTTAAATACGTCTGATGATCCAGCCTCCACCACCCTCAGGGGCACAGAATTCCAGAGATTCACCACCCTCTGAGACAAGGATGGAACAGTGGCAGTACGATAATTGAATTCTCAATGAAACTCTGAGTCCAATGGCAGCATTTAAAACTTGTTATTTAGGCACGGTGGTTACATGGGATCAGAGTGAAGCTTTCTGACAGGAAACGTTTCTTGATGCGGTTACCAGTTGTACATTACAGAAACAAGGAACTGCAAATGCTGGTTTACAAAAAAAAAGTCACAAAGTGTTGGAGTAACTCAGAAGGTCACACAGCACCTCTGGAGAAGTGACGTTTCGGACCTATATTCAGACTGGACATTAAGTGCTGGATTAACTCAGTGGGTCTGAAGAAGGATCCTGACCTGAAACAACATCTACAATGATTCAATGATACTTTATTGTCACATGTACCGAGGTAGAGTGAGATTCTTCGTTGTTACACACAATCTTTGTTGTGGGGCAACATTGTTGTTTTCACCCAGAAGGGCGGCACGGTGGCGCAGCGGTGGAGTTGTTGCCTGACAGCACTTGCAGCGCCGGAGACCCGGGATCGATCCCGACTACGGGTGCTGTCAGCACAGACTTTGTACGTTCTCCCTGTGACCCGCGTGGGTTTTCTCCGAGATCTTCAGTTTCCTCCCACACTCCAAAGATGTACAGGTATGTAGGTAAATTGGCTTGGTAAATTTTGAAAATTGTCCCTGGTGTGTGTAGGAGAGTGTTGATATGCAGGGATCGCTGGTCGGTGCAGACCCGGTCGGCTGAAGGCCCTGTTTCCGCGCTGTATCTCTAAACAAAACTAAAAGCTAAATCCGGTAAAATCCTACAACAGACTTCACCTTGGCAGTAGACAAAGATACACCACGTTTCTGGCACTGACAAAGTTTCTGGCTTCTCAAGAGATGGTGCCTGACCTACTGATTTACTCCAGCACTTTGTGAGATTTTGTGGGAGGAAACCGGAGATCCCATAGAAAGCCCACGCAGGTCACGGGGAAAACATGCAAACTCCGTACAGAGAACACCCATTGTCAGGATCGAACTCGGGTCTCTGGCGCTGTAAGGCAGCAAATCTAACACTCCTACATTTTTAACGACCTCCATATTTTAGAGACAGCCTTCAATATTTTTGATGGATTAATAAATTTACATTTCTCTAGATATTGGAAACACGTTTGACATGCAAGAAGGGCTGTCTATAGCCTTGCAGGGCTTATCTAAACTTCTCTCAAAGAAATCAACCATTTGTTTGCAACAGCAATAAGCATAAAGATACAATGGAAAATAATAATGGTGATAATGAACAAGACCAAGCCTTAAAGCAATGACGTTGCACAGCCACCCTCTCCACACCCAGTGGGTCTGGACGCGACAGGAATCAGGCAAGACGCCAGGTAAGAATTAACAATAACTTTAATGCAGCATCCGAACATTCACTCTCTTCAGTCACCCGCACGAGTAAACTCTCGCCCCTTCCAGCAAACACCGTACCCCAAGACCCCTCTACAGCCCTGTCCACTCAGTGCCGAGGGGGATGACCCAGGGAGTGGCCTAACCCGCGGGCATCACCACAGTATCACATCACAACCTCACCTCTTCCTCCACCAGCTTTTCCCATTGCCGCCCGTTTATCTCCCTCCTAGGTAGGAAGAGGGATGAGACCCTGCGGAGTGAACACAGGGAGTTAAGCAAAAGGCTAAAGTGTGGGACCTCCAGGGTAGTAATCTCTGGTCTGCTCCCAGTGCCACGTGCCAGTGAGGGCAAGAACGGGAAGATAGGACGTGAATGAGCAGCTGAGGAGTTAGTGCAGGGGGCAGGGATTCAAATGTTTGGACCATTGGGATCTGTTCTGGGGCAGAGTTGACCTGATGAAGAGGGATTAAGTCAAGTCAAGTCAATTTGTATAGCATATTTAAGAACAACCCAGGTTGACCAAAGTGCTGTACATCAGTTCAGGTACTAAGAACGAACATACAATGGCACACAAACATAACAGCACATACATGAACAATTCACAGCGCCCCCTCAGAGGGCCTCAAACGCTAGGGAGTAGAAATAGGTTTTGAGCCTGGACTTAAAGGAGTTGATGGAGGGGGCAGTTCTGATGGGGAGAGGGATGCTGTTCCACAGTCTAGGAGCTGCAACCGCAAAAGCGCGGTCACCCCTGAGCTTAAGCCTAGACCGCGGGATAGTCAGTAGCCCCAAGGCGGCCGACCTGAGGGACCTGGAGATAGAGTGGTGGGATAGAAGATTTTTGATGTAGGGGTGCCAAGTCTGTTTAGGGCTTTGTATGTGAATAGGAGGAGCTTGAAATTGATTCTGTACTGTACTGGGAGCCAGTGGAGAGAGGCCAGAATCGGGGTGATGTGGTCCCTTTTGCAGGTACCCGTCAGGAGTCTCGCTGCGGCGTTTTGGACCAATTGCAGGCGGGACAGGGATGATTGGCTGATCCCAATGTATAGGGAGTTGTAGTAGTCTAGGCGGGAGGAAATGAATGCGTGGATGATTTTTTTCAATGTCGTCAAATTGAAGGAATGGTTTGATTTTAGCTATGGTACGAAGATGGAAGAAGCTGGCTTTTACCACGGCGTTGAACTTTAATGCAGAGTCAAATGGGTTGCAGCTGAACTACAGGGGAACCAATATCCCAGCAAGTATGTTTACTACTGCTGATCGGGTTGGTTGTTAACTAGATTGGCAGGGGGATGTGATCCACAGCAGGAGTGATGCAGGTCAAGCTAGAGGTTGATGAAAGCAAGGTCTATATGCAGGAGCAAAGCTGGGAGTGAGGAGGTACCTTTGGATTCATTAGCATCTGTTTCAATGTAAAAGGCCTGATGGGTGAGGCGGATGAGAACAGGGCCTGGATAGGTAGGTACGTGTGACTGGAATGTCATACCTGTTACGGAAGCCTGGTTAAGGGAGGAACAGGACTGGCAGCTTAATGTTTCAGGGACAAACACAAAATGCTGGAGTAACTCAGCAGGTCAGGTAGCATCTCTGGAGAAATGGAATACATGACGTTTCTGGTCAAGACCTTTCTTCAGACCTGAATTACTTTATTCAATTACGATTCATTTTCTCCAGGGATGCTACCTGACCCCCTGAGTTATTCCAGCATTTTCTATCTATCGTTGGTGTAAACCAGCATCTCAGCAGGTCTGAGGCAGGGTCTCGACCCGAAACGTCACCTATTCCTTTTCTCAAGAGATGCTGTCTGACCCGCTGAGTTACTTTTGTGTCTCAATTCCTTCCAACACATTAACATTAACGTTTCAGGGTACAGATGCTGAAGGCGAGATAGAGGTCTGGGTAAAAGAGAAGGGGCAGTTGCTTTACTGATTAAGGAGATCTTCATGGCGATTATTTGGGGTGACGTTAATGATGATTCGTCCAGTGAGTCTCTATGGGTGGAGCTGAGAAATAAAAAGGGAATGATCACCTTGTTGAGAGTGTACTACAGGCTGCCAAATAGCCAACATGATGAAGAGCTAATATGCCAGGAGATTGCAGGCAGTTGCGAGAATAATAAGGCTGTCATAGTAGGGGATTTTAACCTTCCCAATATAGACTAGGAAGGCCAGATCATCAAGGGTTTAGACCGGATGGAATTTGTCAAATGTGTTCGGGAAAGTCTCCTGAGCCAATATGTAGAGGATCCTGCAATGCAGAGGGCAAAGCTTGACCGACTCTCAGGAAATATGGACGGGCAAGTGACTGAAGTGTCGGAGGGTGAGGCTTTTGGGACATCGACCACAATTAAATTAGCTTTATACTTACGGATAAGAGCAAGGCTGGTCTTCAAGTTAAAGTTCTGAACTGGGGCAACTTTGATGATATTAGAAGATAGATACAAAACACTGGAATAACATAAAAGAAATATGTGCAGGATTGGGCCATTCGGCCCTTCGAGCCAGCACCATCATTCAATATGATCATGGCAGATCATCTAAAATTAGTACCCCGTTCCTGTTTTTTTCCCCATATCCCTTGATTCCTTTAGCCTTAAGAGCTAAATATAACTCCCTCTTGAAAACATCCAGTGAATTGGCCTCCACTGCCTTCTGTGGCAGAGAATTCCACAGATTCACAACTCTCTGGGGAAAACGTTTTTCCTCATCTCAGTCCTAAATGGCCTACCCCTTATTCTTAAACTGTGACCTCTGGTTCTGGACTCCTCCACCTTCCAGAATATTTTTCCTGCAACTCAGTGGGACAGGCAGCATCTCTGGATAAAAGAAATGGGTGACCTTTCTGGTCGAGACCCTTCTTCAGGCTGAGTCAGGGGAGAGGGAGGCACATATATAAGGAAGGGCAAGGCGTGAAGACAAGACATCAAAGGGGGTGGAGGTCAAGGAAATGTAGCATTTTGTGATACCACTGCTTAGGAAGGATGTTAATAATCTGGAAAGAGTGCAGAGCAGATTTACGAGGAGGTTGCCAGGATGTGAGGGCCTGAGCTATGGGGAAATATTGGGCACACAGGCACTTTATATTCCAGAGTGCAGGAAGCTGAGGTTGTGAGTGATCTTACAAAGGTGTTTAAAGTCATGAGGGAAGTCTTTTAGGACCGAGATGAGAAAACATTTCTTCACACAGAGAGTGGTGAGTCTTTGGAATTGTCTGCCACAGAAGGTAGTTGAGGCCGGTTCATTGGCTATATTTAAGAGGGAGTTAGATGTGGCCCTTGCGGCTAAAGGGATCAGGGGGTATGGAGAGAAGGCAGGTACAGGTTACTGAGCTGGATGATCAGCCATGATCATATTGAATGGCGGTGCAGGCTCGAAGGGCCGAATGGTCTACTCCTGCACCTATTTTCTATGTTTCTATGAGAAATTGATAGGAAGAATTCACAGAGTCTTTTACCCATGATAGGGGAATCAAGAACCAGAGTTCATAGGTTTAAGATGAAGAGGGAAAAGAATTAATAAGAACATGAAGGGCAACATTTTTCACTCTGAGGGTGGTGGGTGTATGGAATAAATTGCCAGAGGAGGTAGTTAAGGCAGGTACAATAACAACATTTAAAGGACACTTGGGCAGGTACATGGATAGGAAAGGTTCAGCTGGACATTACCCAATACAGGCAAATTGGACTAGCTTGGATAGGACATGTTGGACAGCATGGATGAATTGAGTCAAGGGATCTGTTTCTGTACTGCATGAATGCCCATACTCCCCTCCCCCTCCCCCCCCCCCCCCCCCACAGTCACCCCGTCACCACCCCCTGCACCACCACAACCCTATCATGGAATAGATAGTTTGGATGCATAGAGTACTTCAGCCAGATTTAGGGGAATCAAGAACCAGGAGACACAGGTTTAAGGTGAGAGGGGGAAAATTTAATAGGAACCCGAATGACTCACTGTGTGGTGGGTATATGGACAAGCTGTCAGAGGAGGGAGTTGAGGCAGGGACATAGAAATCATACTGAAGGTAGACCCAAAATGCTGGAGTAACTCAGCGGGACAAGCAGCATCTCTGGAGAGAAGGAATGGGTGACATTTCGGATCGAGACCCTTCTTCAGACTGATGTCAGAGGAGTGGGCAGTACAGAGATAAAATGTAGTCGGAGACAGTAAGACTGATGGGTGAACTGGGACGGCGGAGTGGTTGGGGAGAGATGGAAAACAAGGGCAACTTGAAGTTAGAGAAGTCAATGTTCAAACTGCTGGGGTGTAAGCTACCCAAGTGAAATATGAGGTGCTGTTCCTCCAATTTGCGCTGGGCCTCACTCTGGCAATGGAGGAGGCCCAGGACAGAAAAGTCAGATTGAGAATGGGAGGTGGAAGTTAAAGTGTTGAGCCACCGGGAGATCAGGTAGGTTTAGGCGGACTGAGCGGAGGTGTTCAGCGAAACGATCGCCGAGCCAACTTTTAGTCTCGCCGAAATACTGGAGCTGACACCTGGAACAGCGCATACAGTATGTGGTTGGAGGAGGTGCAGGTGAACCTCTGCCTCACCTGATGACTGTTGGGGTCCTTGGATGGAGTCGAGAGGGGAGGTAAAGGGACAGGTATTGCATCTCCAGCGGTTGCAGTGGAAAGTACCTGGGGAGAGGGTGGTTTGGGTGGGAAGGGACCAGTTGACCAGGGAGTTGCAGAGGGAACGATCTCTGCGGAAAGCAGAAAGGGGTGGAGATGGAAAGATGTGGCCAATAGTGGGATCCCGTTGGAGGTGGCGAAAATATGGGAGGATTATATGCTGTATGCGACGGCTGATGGGGTGGAAGGTGAGGACAAGGGGGACACTGTCCTTGTTACGAAAGGGGGGAGGGGCAGCAAGAGCTCAGCTGCAGGATTTCGAGGAGACCAGAGTGAGAGCCTCATCTATAATGTAAGAGAGGAACCCTCATTCCCTAAAGAAATCATGCTGTTGGGTTGCATCATAGCTTGGTTTGGGAAGAGCTCTGCCCATGACTGCACGTAATTGCAAAGAGTTGTGCAAAAGTAGCCCGGTCCATCACACAGACCATAAGACAAGGGAACAGAATTAGACAATAGACAATAGACAATAGGTGCATGAGTAGGCCATTCAGCCCTTCGAGCCAGCAACGCCATTCAATGCGATCATGGCTGATCACTCTCAATCAGTACCCCGTTCCTGCCTTCTCCCCATACCCCCTCACTCCGCTATCCTTAAGAGCTCTATCCAGCTCTCTCTTGAAAGCATCCAACGAACTGGCCTCCACTGCCTTCTGAGGCAGAGAATTCCACACCTTCACCACCCTCTGACTGAAAAAGTTCTTCCTCATCTCCGTTCTAAATGGCCTACCGCTTATTCTTAAACTGTGGCCCCTTGTTCTGGACTCCCCCAACATTGGGAACATGTTATCTGCCTCTAATGTGTCCAATCCCCTAATTATCTTATATGTTTCAATAAGATCCCCCCTCATCCTTCTAAATTCCAGTGTATACAAGCCCAATCGCTCCAGCCTTTCAACATACGACAGTCCCGCCATTCCGGGAATTAACCTAGTGAACCTACGCTGCACGCCCTCCATAGCAAGAATATCCTTCCTCAAATTTGGAGACCAAAACTGCACACAGTACTCCAGGTGCGGTCTCACCAGGGCCCGGTACAACTGTAGAAGGACCTCTTTGCTCCTATACTCAACTCCTCTTGTTACGAAGGCCAACATTCCATTGGCTTTCTTCACTGCCTGCTGAACCTGCATGCTTCCTTTCATTGACTGATGCACTAGGACACCCAGATCTTGTTGAACTCCCCCTCCTCCTAACTTGACACCATTCAGATAATAATCTGCCTTTCTATTCTTACTTCCAAAGTGAATAACCTCACACTTATCTACATTAAACTGCATCTGCCATGTATCCGCCCACTCACACAACCTGTCCAAGTCACCCTGCAGCCTTATTGCATCTTCCTCACAATTCACACTACCCCCCAACTTAGTATCATCTGCAAATTTGCTAATGGTACTTTTAATCCCTTCGTCTAAGTCATTAATGTATATCGTAAATAGCTGGGGTCCCAGCACCGAACCTTGCGGTACCCCACTGGTCACTGCCTGCCATTCCGAAAGGGATCCATTTATCCCCACTCTTTGCTTTCTGTCTGTCAACCAATTTTCTATCCATGTCAGTACCCTACCCCCAATAGGTTGTTGAACCCATCAAGTCTACTCCACCATTCAATCTATCTTTCCCTCTCAACCTCATTTTCCTGCCTGTAACCTTTGACACACTTACCAATCATGAATCGACCAATCTCTGCTTTAAAAATACCCAATGACGGCATCCACAGCTGCCTGCGGCAATAAATTCCACAGATTCATCACCCATTTGCTAAAGAAATTTGAGACCAGGCTCCCCACTACTGACTCCATCTGCATGTCACGCTGCCTCGGGAAAGCAGTCAACATATCAAAGAATTTTGCACGCCCCTCTTTCCTGCCTCTCCCCGTTGGGTCAAAGATCCAGAAGCTTGAAAGTACTCTCTACCAGACTCTGAAACGCTTATTCCCATCTGGTATCAGGCTTCTCAATGGTCCTTCCGTAAGCGAGGGTACAGTTTGATTTTGTTCAACCTGATTGCAGACCTTGGACATTGTCTCTGAAACTGTTGCTCTACAATGCGGAAAACTATACCCTGCTCTCTGTATCTTTCCCTTCGCTCTACATATTATACACGGGTTTGACTTGATTGTGTTTATGTGTAGTATTATGCAGACAGCACAGTGGTGCAGATAGGGTTTCTGCTTTACAGCCCCAGAGACCCAGGTTCGATCTTGATTACAGGTGATGTCGGTACACAATTTGTACATTCTCCCTCTGACTGCATGAGTTTCCCCCCACACTCCAAAGATGTACAGGTGAGTTGGGTAATTGGCTTTAGTAAGTTATAAAATGATCCTTGGTATGTAGGATAGCGTTAGTGTAGGGGTGATCACTGGATGGCACAGATTTAGTGGGCCGAAGGGTCTGTTTCTGTGCTATATCTCTAACATCTAAAGTAAATCCGAATGTGATTGGACAGCATGCAAAACAATGTGTAGGAAAGAACTGCAGATGCTGGTTCAAATCGAAGATTGGCACAAAATGCTGGGGTAACTCAGCGGGTCAGGCAGCATCTCTGGAGAGAAGGAATGGGTGACGTTTCGGGTCGAGACCCTTCTTCAGACTTTTTATTAGCAGAAACAATGGGTCTGCCAGGACGGTTCTGTTTGTGGATTTTGGGGAGAAGATAAAATCGAGCCGTGCGGGACTGGGGAACGATAAGGTTGGAGGCTTTAGAGGGCAGAGAGCCGGAGGTAATGACATCAGAAATGGTGTGTGATATTAAGGTCTGGTGCTCGTCTGTGGGATCATGGTCCAAGGTTAAGTAGGAGGAGATGTCTGAGAGTTGTCGTCTGGCCTCAGCCCGGTGGAGGTCAGTGCGCCAGATTACCACGGCACCTCCCTTGTCAGTGGGTTTAATTATCAAGTCGGGTTGCTGCAGAGTGAGCGGAGGACTGTACGTTCAGGGAGGGAGAGGGTAGAGTTAGTAAGGGGAGCGGAAAGTTTGATGCGGTTGTGGAGTCTTGGAAATGAAAATGTCTAAAGAAGATAGATGGCCATCCGGGGGGAGTCCAAGAGGAGGGGTCTGGTGGAGACGGGAGAAGGGGTCATCACTGGGTGGTGAGGATTCCTTCCCACAGAACAAAGGCATGAATGCGGAGGCAACAGAAGAAGAGCTCTACATCGTGGTGGACCCGATGCCTGTTCCACTGAGTTACTCCAGCATTTTGTGTATGCATGCAAAACAATGTTAGGCACATGTGAGAATAATAAACCTAAACCGAAAACTCAATTTGAAAGACAGTTGGACAAGTACGTGGATAGAAAAAGGTTTGAGGGATACAAAACACGGGCAAATGGGACTGGCTCAGATGGGATATCCAGATTGGCATGGATACGTTGGACAAAAGGTAGACACAAAAAACTGTAGTAACTCAGCGGGACAGGCAGCATCTCTGGAGAGAAGGAACGGGTGACGTTTCAGATCGAGACCCTTCTTCAGATGTGGGGCCAAAGGGCCTGTCCCCATGTTGTATGACTCTTTGAAGACACTTACTTTGTAGAGGACGGAAGCCTCCTCGATGGGGATGATGACGTGGCCTTGGTGCTCACTGGAGCAAGAGCAGACGATGCAGATGGCACCCTGGCACTCCAGGCAGAAGAGCTTGTGTCTCTCCTGGTGCCGCTGGCAGTAGAAGGCCGGCTGTCCCTGGTGGGGCTCCAGCTTCAGCTCCTTCACGCCCTCCACAATGTTGGCCAGCTTGCGGTTGGGCTTCAACCTCTTGTCCTTGAACACCTCCCTGCACTCGGGGCAGGAGTAGAAGGCATCGCCCTTCTCCCAGCTCCGCGATATGCACAGCCGGCAGAAGTTGTGGTCGCACTCCAGGGACACCGGCTCCTGGAAGAAATCCAGGCAGATGGAGCAGGTCACCTCGCTGTAGAGTCGACCAAGGGGTGGTAGGGACGCCATTATCCAAGGTCCAGCCTTCTCAGTAACCTCCGTCAAAATCTGTGGAGTAAAACACAAACATCTAAATTTAGTGCCTTCCTGCGTTGTTTCATGGTTGATCAGGTGTACACGTCCTATAGGCTCCCAGTACGGATGTTCCTCTGGAGATCAGAGCTTTCAACTTAGGCCAAAGCTCCAGCACAAAGGGAGTGGCGGCACAGTGACGCAGCGGTAGAGTTGCTGCCTTACAGCACAAGAGACCCGAGTTCCATCCTACGAGTGCAGTCTGTGCGGAGTTTGTACGTTCCCTATGTGACCACGTGGGTTGTCTCTGGGTGCTCCGGTTTCCTCTCACATTCCAGAGAGATGCAGGTTTGTAGGTTAATTGGCTTTATTGTAAATTGTCCCTGGTGGGTGGGATAGTGCTAGTGTATGGGGTGATCACCGGTCGACATGGACTCGGTGGGCCAAATGGCCTGTCTTCACTGTGTGTCTCTAAAGTCTAAAGTCCAAGGAGTGCTCCTGCCTTTTCAGAGGCACCATCTTTTACCTCCAACACAAGATCATAAATCCCAGTGTACGATCACTTAATTCATAATGATTTCCTGAGTCCAGTTTCAGCTTTTTAAAAAAATTATTCAGGCAAAATGGTTATTTGGTATCAGAGCAAAGTATTAAAAGATCTGCAGACCTTAACTAAAAACTGAACATATCAAGTTAATAAAACATAAAGCTATCTAATTATAACTAAAAGATTGAAGACTGAACTGGTCATTCAACTATAAACTTTCACACAGAACTCACTTTGAACACACAGCTGAAAAACAGGTTTCTTTAGCTAGATAGGATGATCTATGTATCTCTGTATCCAAGGGCCCCAGGACCTAATCTACAGGGAGAGGATGGGCGGGCTAGGGCTTTATTCCTTGCAGCGCAGGAGGATGAGGGGTCATCTAACAGAGGTGTATAAGATAATGATCTGCATCTACATAGAATAGAAAAACTGTATCCAGTAAAAACATATACAAGCCATACACGTTCAATAGGTACTGTGAAGAGAAAATTGGGCATAGTGCAGAATATTGTATTACAGCTACAGAGAAATGGCTTGTAACATGTACCCTGACCATTTACAGTATTGGTCTTTGTACGATCTTTGTGTATGCAAACATCCTATTGTCAACACAGAAAATGTTGGAGTAATCAGAGTAACTCTCTGGGAGATAGACACAAAGTGCTGGAGTAACTCAGCGGGTCAGGCAGCATCCCAGTAGAATGTGCACAGGTGATGCTTTGTGTCAAAACCCAATGGCTGGTAATAGATGAACACATGCTGTGTCCTGCCTCTCCTCTTTTCCAGCTTTCTTTCCCAACCCCCACAATCAGTCGGAAGAAGGGTTCTGACTAAAAACTTCATCGATCCACATTCTCCAAGGTGGATAACCTCACATTTATCCACATTATATTGCATTTGCCATGCATCTACCCACTCACCCAACCTATCCAAGTAACCCTGCAGCCTCATAGCATGCTCCTCGCAGCCCTCAATGCCACCCAGCTTTGTACTTGCACTCCGAGATCCATCTGCTCTAGAACTTGCTCCAGTAAGTTCCTGTCTAATACCATTAAAGTTGGCTTTGCTTCAATTCAGAATTTTAGCACGTGGGGCTGCCCTGTCTTTTTCCATCACAACTTTAATACTCATAGAACAGTGGTCGCTGATCCTAAATATTTAGCTGACGGACATTTCAGTCACTTGCCCAATCCATTAACCTGCACAATAAACCTAGTCCCACAAAATTCAAGCTTCAAGTTTTCCCTGTGGCATAATATACTCTGTTCCCACAAATTTCAAGTAAATTAATTTCCACTGCATTTAGTTACCAACAATTTAAAATTCATCATCAGAGAGTCAGAATCATATGGCACGGAAACATACCACATGTCGGAAGGAATTGCAGATGCTGGTTTACACCAAAGATAGACACAAAATGCTGGGGTAACTCAGCGGGAGAGGCCCATTTCTGGATAGAATGAATGGGTGACGTTTATTCCCCTCATTATTTTAAACACCTCTATAAAAGATCACCCCTCAGCCCCCTGCACTGCAAGGAATAACGTCCTAGACTAACTAATCTCTCCCTATAGCTCAGGCCTTCAAATCCTGCCATTAACCGTGTCAATTTCTAGTTTAGTGATACAGCATGAAACAAGCCCTGTGGCCCACTGAGTCCATGCTGGCCAGCAATCATCCATATACTAGTTCTATCCCACACTCTAGGGACGATTTACAGAAGCCAATTAACCTACAACCCTGCACGTCTTTGGAATGTGGGAGGGGGGAGGGGTAGTGAAAATGTTCCACTGAACTGAAAAACCTTGAACGCAGTCATGTTTCAAATCGCGGAGATGGAATGCGGAAGGGACGTGCAGAATGCGATTGGGTGAACGACAACGTTGATAAGGGAAGTTTATTTTAAACTCGACAGTTTGAAGAAGGGTCTCGACCCGAAACGTCCTTCTCTCCAGAGATGCTGCCTGACCTGCTGAGTTACTGCGGCTCTTTGTGTCTATCCTCGGCAGTCTGATACATCAGCGTAACATGCAAGAGCATGAAACAGAACAGTGTCGTCACATGTTTAGAGAGAAGACACGTTTAGACGCAGCACAGTGGTGCAGCTGATAGAGCTGCTGCCTCGCAGCGCCACGGTCCCGGGTTCGAGCCTGCCCTCGGGCGCTGTACGTGTAGCGTTTGCACATTCTCTCTGCGACCGCGTGACCACATCGGAAAGACGAGCGGTGTTTGTGGGTTAATTGGCCTCTTTAAAAATGCCGCCCGCCTGTCTCCATACGGTCTCTCTAAACTTAGCGATCCAATGTCAAACACAATTAGTAACAATGAAGGACATGTGAAAAGTTCAGCGCCTTTGTATCCGTCCAGGCTTGTTATAATGAGCGCATATACAGGGGAATCCGCTTTCCACCAGAGAGCTTTGCACACTTAAATCCCTGTCCGAGTGTCGGTCCGAGTCCAGGCTTGATGTCCAGACACCGCTTTGCAGCCTGCGCCTGAGTTACTATTTAAAGCGCCATTTTACGCAAGGTCGTTAAAAAGTTACAGAGGCCTTCGATTCACTTCAGCCCGGCGCCCAATGTTTACATGTAGTTTGATCGCAAAAAGACGATCTTCGAGCGTGAAAAAAAATTACCGAGGGTTGAATGAACTCAGCCGAACATTGCAAATAAAATAACTTTTTTCGCTGGAAGTTGCAAACCGCTCGGGTGTGCATTTAGTGCACTGCACTGATTACTTCTAGTGTAACTGACTCTCCTCATGGGAACGTGTGTATTTAGGTAAAGCCTTGTGTGCACGACATGTTCACAGCTTGCAAGTTCCAGCTTCGGAACCCTCGATATATCCCGACATGTGTTGGGTCGCGCCGTACCTGAGTCGGGCGTTGAGGCGAGTTGCAGTACGAGCCGTTACAAAACCGCACCTCAAGTTGTCTTCACTTGTGGCGAGGGTTTCACTCGCTACTGGCAGCTTTTGATTCTGCCCGCAGGGAGACAGACTGGTGAAGTTGAATGTATTGCACCACCGGCCACAGCCGACAGTGGCGCTACTGAGCGAGTTCGGTGGCCGGCAACGTTGCAGTGCCAGTGAAAGAGTCTAACAGAAAGTGTGGGAAGGAACTACAGAAATGTTGGTTTAAAGCGAAGTGGGACACAAAAATTCGGAGTAACTCAGCGGGCCAGGCAGCATTTCTGGGGAAAAGGAATAGGGGACATTTCGGGTCGAGACCCTTCTTCAAACTTACCACCTCATGTTCGTGTGTCTATCTTCGGTTTAAACCAGCATCTGCAGTACTTTCCTAGATGTTTTTCTTTTATTTTCATTGATTTTGAAGCACTGAAACAGGCCCCTCGGCCCATCTCGTCAATGTCGACCAAGATGTCCCATCTACCTGCCCGCGTTTGGCCCTTATCCCTCGAAACTTTCCTGTATTCACTGGAATTTAGACTTGTATTCACTGGAATTTAGAAAGATGAGATGGGATCTTAGAGAAACATATAGAATTATTAAGGGATTGGACATGCTAGATGCAGGAAACATGAGCCCAGAACCGAGGGCCACAGTTTTAGAATAATGGGTAGGCCATTTAGAACTGAGATGAGGAAAAACCTTTTCATGCAGAGTCGTGAATTTGTGGAATTCTCGGCCTCAGAAGGCAGTGGAGGCCGATTCACTGGATGCATTCAAAAGAGAGTTTGATAGAGCTCTTAGGGCTAGTGGAATCAAGGGGTATGGGAAGAAGGCAGGAACGGGGTAGTAATTGTGGATGATCAGCCATGATCACATTGAATGGCAGTGCTGGCTCGGAGGGCTGAATGGCTTCCTCCTGCTCCTAATGTCTATGTATCTACAGTATGTATCTATGTATCGATCCACATCCCTGTCCAAATGTCTTTTTAAATGTTTTTACAGTACCAGCCTCAACTACGTCCTCTGGCAGCTGGTTCCAAATCTCCACCATCTTCTGAAAAACTTGCCCCTCGGGTTCCTATGAAATCTTTCTCTTCTCACCTTAAATCTATGTCCTCTGGTTCTTGTAAAAACAAGGAACTGCAGATGCTGGTTTATACCACAGATAGACTCAAAGTGCTGGAGTAACTCAGCTGGCCAGGCAACATCACTGGAGAAAAACGATTAGGTGACATTTTGTGTCGGGACTCTTCTTCAGACTGAAAGTAGGGGGTGGGGTGAGAGCCAGAGGATTGAAAAGACCTAAACAAATCAGGGTCAGCAAAGGACCTAAAGCAGGGTTGAACCTTGCTTGGCCCATTGTTGGCTGGGGAAGGTGTGATCTCAAGAATCTGAGGTGAATTGTAGAACTGGTGAAATGACCAGGGTGGTGCAAGTGGGCTCATTTACCTGGTTCCCGAGAATCGTCTGAGGCAGAATAGGTACCCTGCCCAAAGGCCCATTGGCCGGTGTAACCGGGGGGGGGGGGGAGCAGAAGATGTTGCATGTGAGGAGCGTGGGCTGGTAGGAGGGTGACCCGGGGTATTGCCTCCAGCACCTTAATGGTCGGCCGCAGGAGCCGTTCCTGGGGCACAGAGATGTCCAGGAGAGGAGAGGGATGTTGGTTCGTGCAAGTGCTCCAGTACATCGAGCGGGTGGACCGACCGGCCTTTGGACATTGAATAATGACGCCAAAACATGGTGGCGCCCGCATGTGTAATATATGCAAAAATAATCATTGTGCAGTTGCACATGTGCCAAATAAAACACTATTCAACCTATTGAACTATTGAGCGTCTGACACCTCATTCTCATAGAGTCATAGATTGATACAGTGTGGAAACAGCCCCTTCAGCCTAACTCGCCCACACCTGCCAACAATGTCCCAGCTACCCTAGTCCCACTTGCCTGCGTTTGGTCCATAACCTTCCAAAACTTGTCCTATCCATGTACCTGTCCAACTGTTTCTTAAACGATGGGATAGTCCCAGGCTCAACGACCTCCTCTGGCAGCTTGTTCCATACACCCACCACCCTCTGTATGAAAATATTACCCCTCGGATTCCTCTTAAATCTTTTCCCCTTCACCTTGAACCTATATCCTCTGGTCCTCAATTCCCCTACTCTGTGTAAAAGACTCTGTGCATCTACCCGATCTATTCCTCTCATGATTTTGTATACCTCTATAAGATCTCCCCTCATCCTGCGACTCTCAATGGAATAGAGATTTTTATTTTCTTGATCTCTTTTACTCCATCACAGGCGACAGACTATCAACTGATCCGTACTCTAAACCCACAGACTCCAACAGTTATCTGGACTGCTCCTCCTCCTACTCTACTTTTTGCAAAAATGCCACCCCTTACTCTCAATCTCTTCATCTTCGCCGCATCTGCTCCCGAGAAGAGGTTTCCCATTTGAGATGTCCTCTGTCTTTAGTAAGTGTGGTTCCCCCCCCGCTGTCAAAGATGGATCCCTCACCCCCTTCTCCTCTGTGTCCCATAGTTCTGCTCTCACTGCCCCTTGCCCCCAGACTAGAGAAAGGATAGAGTTCCCCTGATCCTCACATTTCATCCAGTGCATTATGCTCCAATATTTCCGTCTCCTTCAACATGACCTCACCACGAGACACATTTTCCCATCCCCAACTCTTCCTGTTTTCTTCAGAGACTGATCCCTCCACAAATCCCTGGTTCACTCATCCCTTCAACCAACACCCTCCCCTCCCCAGATACTCTCCCCTGCAACCGCAGGAGATGTAACACCTGCCCTTTTACTTCCTCTGTCATATCCATCCAGTGATTCCAACAGCCCTTCCAGGTTAGAGAGAGGTTCACGTGCACCTCCTCTAACTTCATCTACTGCACCTGATGTTCCAGCTGTGCCCCCTGTGCATCAGCGAGAGCAAATGTAGACGAGGCAACTGTTTCACTGAACACCTGCCAGAACTGCCAGAGGAGGTAATTGAGGCAGGGCTTGTCCCAACATTTAAGAAACAGTTAGACAGATACATGGATAGCACAGGTTTGGAGGGATATGAGCCAAATGTGGGCCGGTGGGACTAGTGCAGCTGGGACATGTTGGCCGGTGTGGGCAAGATGGGCCTATTTCCAGGCTGTATCACTCTATGACTCTATGACCTGCTAGGTCTCCTAGTTACAATTTTAACTCCCCTTCACATTCCCCTATTGATCTTTCTGTCTTGGGCCTCCTTCATTGTGAGAGTGAGACCACAAACAAACTGGAGGAACAGCACCTCATATGTTGTTTGGGTATCATGCAACCCAATGGTATGAATATTGAATTTTCAAATATTAGGTCACGAACCAAAAACCGGCCGACTCAACCTCTCCCTACAGGTCAACCCCTCTAGTTGTGGCAACATCCTCGTGAATCCTCTCTGTCCTGGCAATGTCCTTGTAAGTCATCTGTGCACCCTTTCCAGCTTGACAACATCTTTCCTACAACATAGAACTGAACACTATACTCTAAATGCGGTCTCACAAACGTCTTATACAACTGCAACACGACCTCCTAATTTCTGTGCTCAAATGCTCTCATTGATGAAGGCGATGTACCAAAAGCCTTTTTGACCACCTTGTCGACCTGCGACTCGACCTTAAAGGAACCATGCACCTGCATTCCTAGAACCCTCTGCTCTCCAACACTCCCCAGAGCCGTACCATTCACTCTGTAGGTCCTGCCCATGTTAGATTTACCAAAATGCAACACCTCCCATTTATCTGTATTAAATTCCATCAACCATTCTCCAGCCCACCTGGCCAATCGATCAAGATCCTACTGCAATTTTTCACAACCATCTTTACTATCTTCAAAACCATCCACTTTTGTATCATTAGCAAACTTTCTATTCTTGCCATGTATGTTCTCAACCAAATCATTGATATAAACGTAAAACAGTAACAGCCCAGCGCCGAACCCTGAAGCACACCGCTAGTCACAGGCCACCAGTTTGGGAAGATACCCTCCACCATTACCCTTTGCTTCCTCCCATGAAGCTGATTTTCTATCCATTCAGCTATCTCTCCTTTGATCCCTTGCAATCTAATGTTCCAGAGCAGCATACCATGTGGTAATCTAGCAATGTATGTGCCAGCAGACACAGCTATCTAAAATCAGTCTGAAGAAGGGTCTCGATCCGAAAAGTCACCCATTCCTTCTCTCCAGAGATGCTGCCTGACCCGTTGAGTTACTCCAGCATTTTGTGATACCTTCGATTTGTACCAGAATCTGCAGTTATTTTCCTTCACAGCTATCTAAACTCTATGATGGCAGCACTAATGAGACTTTTAAAAAAGCTTTTAACAAGGCACATGGATATGTGTAGAATGGAGGGCTATGGATCATGTACAGGCAGATGAAATTAGTTTACGCTGGCATCATGTTCGACACAGACATTGTGGGTCGAAGGGCCTGTTCCTGTGCTGTACTATTCTGTGTTCTATGTACACCTCCTCCCAACTGCTTCCTTTAATGAGCCTATTTTATTCCCCCAATTTCACCCTCCCCATTGTATCTCGAGTGATGGTGAAACTTTTTTCGTGCACAGAAAGAAAGTTGCCATTTGTCGGAGCAAGACGAAGGATACAGAGAAGATTTACAAGGATGCTGCCAGGACTCGAGGGCCTGAGCTACAGGGAGAGGTTGAGCAGGCGAGGACCCTCTTCCTTGGAGTGCAGGAGGATGAGGGGTAATACTTTCAAAGTGCACAAAATCATGAGAGGAATAGATTGGGATGATGCACAAAGTCTCGTGCCCAGAGTAGGGGACTCGAGAACCAGAGGATATAGGTTTAAGATGAGGGGAGAAAGATTTAATGGGAACCAGAGGAGTAACATTTTCACACAAAGGGTGGTGGGTGTATGGAGCGAGCTGCCAGAGGAGGTAGTTCAGGCAGGCATTATCACAATGTTTAAAAATCATTGAATGTCTGCAATGAAGCAGAGGAGAATCACACTGTACTCTTACTGATGGAAAGACTGTTCTGAACGCTGACAATGGAGACATTCTACCCAGTTTCATACAAGCAAGCTACAAGGTTGATCTCCCATCACTTCCTCTGTGTCTGCCATCAAAGATCATTCCGAGTTCCGCTCTCTAGTATTAATCTGTTTAAACACTGAAGACAGTGAAACAATCTGTTGTTTCCACGGAAGAGCTGCATGATGCGTTTACTTATAGCAACCGCTTGCCACTACCTGTGCCATTTAATCAGTAATCAAACAATCAGTCCCTCTTGTGAATTCCTGCACATGATTCATAGAAACATAGAAAATAGGTGCAGGAGGAGGCCATTCGGCCCTTTGAGCCAGCACCGCCATTCATTGTAATCATGGCTGATCATCCACAATCAGTAACCCATGCCTGCCTTCTTCCCATATCCCTTGGTTCCACTAGCCAATAGAGCTCTATCTAACTCTCTCTTAAATCCATCCACTGATTTGGCCTCCACTGCCTTCTGTGGCAGAGAATTCCTAAATTCACAACTCTCTGGGTGAAAAAGTTTCTTCTCTCCTCAGTTTTAAATGGCCTCCCCTTTAATCTAAGACTGTGCCCCCTGTTTCTGGACTCCCCAACATTGGGAACATTTTTCCTGCATCGAGCTTGTCCAGTCCTTTTATAATTTTATATGTCTCCATAAGAGCCCCTCCCTTCCTTCTAAACTCCAGTGAATACAAGCCTCGTCTTTTCAATCTTTCCTCATATGACAGTCCCGCCATCCAAGGGATCAATCATATATCATATATCTACAGCCGGAAACAGGCCTATTCGGCCCACCAAGTCCGTGCCGCCCAGCGATCCCCGTACATTAACACTATCCTACACCCACTAGGGACAATTTTTACATTTACCCAGCCAATTAACCTACATACCTGTACGTCTTTGGAGTACGTGTACGTCAATCTCGTGAACCTACGCTGCACTGCCTCAATTACAAGGATGACATTCCACAAATTAGAAGACCAAAACTGTACACAGTACTCCAGATGTGGTCTAACCAGGGCCCTATACAACTGCAGAAGAACCTCTTTACTCCTATACTGAAGTCCTCTCGTTATGAAGGCCAACATGCCATTAGCTTTCTTCACTGCCTGCTGTACCTGCACGCCAACTTTCAGTGACTGGTGTACAAGGACACCCAGGTATCGCTGCACTTCCCCCTTACCTAACCTGACACCATTGAGATAATAATCTGCCTCCTTGTTTTTGCCGCCAAAGTGGATAACCTCACATTTATCTATATTATACTGCATCTGCCACGCATCTGCCCACTTACTCAACCTGTCCAGGTCACCCTGCAATTTCCTAACATCCTCTTTGCAGTTCCCACTGCCACCCAGCTTTGTGTCATCTGCAAACTTGCTTGTGTTGCTTCCAATTCCTTCGTCCAAATCATTAATATATATGGTAGACAGTTGTGGCCCCAACACCGAGCCTTGCGGCGCTCCACTCGCCACTGCCTGCCATTCTGAAAAGGACCCGTTTACTCCTACTCTTTGCTTCCTGTCCGCCAACCAATTCTCTAACCATGTCAACATCTTACCCGCAATATCATGTTCTCTAATTTTGCTCACCAATCTCCCGTGGTCGGGTAGACCACTGCATTCTCTTCAATTAAAAAAAATAAGACATGATCATGATCTCTGGAACTTTTAATAGGTGCTCATTTGGTTGTTTGTCGGGTACATTCCACCTGGTGGCGCCGTCAGCAATGGCAGCGTTGCCAACGATCTGTATGGCTTTTCGTGTTTTTTGTTATTTTTAGAGTGATTTAAAAAGTATGTTTAATGCTCTCTGGTTTGTTTTATGTGGGGGGGGGGGGGGGGGGTGGGGAGGGTTCAGGGGAAACTTTTTCTCAATCTCTTACCTTGCCCGAGATGCAAATATTTTCCGGATCATATCTCCGGTCGCTCTGCAGCCTAACATCATGGAGCTGGTGGGCTTGCTCAAGGCTGACTTTGAGCCCCACCGCGGGGCAGTGGACTTACCATTGGAGCCTGCGATCCATTGCCTGGGATCAACACCTGTGGATTCCAGCATCGAGGAGCTCGCAGTCTCGGGTAGAGACTGATGTCAGGAAGCTCCAAAGTCGCAGGAGGTTCGACTAGTCCCGACCTGGGGTCTGATCGCCCGGCGTGAAGAGCTGAGATCCCCCGATGCGGGAGCTTGATCGCCCCAAGCAGGGCCCGACCGCCGACTGTGGGAGCCAGGATCGCCTGTCAATGTAAGGCTCAAGGCCCCCGACTGTGGGAGAACAAAGAAGGGAAGAGATTGAACTTTTTTTCGCCTTCCTTCACAGTGAGGAATGTGGAGGAGTCACTGCGGTGGATGTTTAAAATGTATTTTTTTATGTTTTGTTGCTTTTTATTGGTATGACTGTATGGCATATCAAATTCCTTGTATGTTGCAAAACATACTTGGCTAATAAAGTATAATTATGATTATGAAATGTTTCCTGTGGCAGAGTGGTCTAGTCCCAGTCAGACAGAGTGTTAGAAAGTTGGGTAGGGCATTTACGACATGTAAGATGCAACGGATAGAGAAATAAAGTCTTCAGACTTCTCTACCCTGGAAGGCCCTGGAGGTTCACGCCTTGTCTATTCAAAAAAGAGATTTGAAGATTTATGTGCCTTAAGAAATTAAGAGACGTGGAGAGTAGGATAGAAACAAAGTCGCGGAGGTGGAACAGTTATATTTTATTGATAGTGAGCAGTCGTGGTATTAGTAATGGTTCACTATTGTCACATGAATCGAGATACTGTTTAGCAAATTCTCTAGGTCATTCACACCATCCAGATCGTGAGTATAATCGCACCACATCCGTACAAAGAACAATGCAAAAAGAGAACGCGAACAGAATGCAGAATATAATGTCACAGCCACAAATAAATGTGCAGGTTGAAAATGAAAGCGTCAAGGGGCATAACAAGGAAGATTGGAAGATCCAAACTATACCCTTAGCCTATAGGAGAACCGTTCCGTAATCTGATAACAGCCGGGATGAAGATGTTCTTGAATTAGATTGTATGTAGTTTCAAGCTTTTGTATCATCAGCCTGATGGGAGAGAGGGGAAAAGGTTATGACCAGGGTGTGTGGGCCTTTACAGGGGCAGCGGGAAGTGTAGATGGACTGGGCTGGTCTGTGTGATGGACTGGGCTGTGTGATGGGCTGGGCTGTGTGATGGGCTGGGCTGTGTGATGGGCTGGGCTGTGTGATGGGCTGGGCTGGGCTGTGTGATGGGCTGAGCTGGGCTGTGTGATGGACTGGGCTGTGTGAGGGGCTGGGCTGTGTGATGGGCTGGGCTGTGTGATGGGCTGGGCTGTGTGATGGGCTGGGCTGGGCTGTGTGAGGGGCTGGGCTGCATCCACAACTCTACAATGTCATCTGGTCTTGGGCAGCACAGTTGTCAAGCCCAACTGTGATGCTCACCGAGAGGATGTTTTTTGTGGTGAATCTTGAAAATATCATTTGGTTGCTCCTGTTCCTATTTTCCCCCATTCTGACCAGTCACACATATCTCATTTATCCTGCTCCACCATGCATTTCTCTGTCTAGGGTAGAGCCTTTAATCACAATATTACTGCCATCCTCTGTTGGCTTCTGAACAACTGAATTGCACCTTTGTCAGCTGTTAATTTACTGGCAGACGGTACCACTTTGGTTCAACTCTGACCCCGGCATAAAATTATGTTCCCCCACTGCCCTTGGACGTCAATAAGAAGTCAAGTCTTATTTCAAGGGGGCAAGGACACACAAACAGGGATGTGATGCTGAGGCTTTATAAAGCGCTGGTCAGGCTGCATTTGGAGTATCGTGAGCAATTGTGGGCACCATACCAGAGGAAGGATGTTCTGGCGCTGGACAAGTCCAGAGGAGGTTTACAAGAATGGTCCCAGGAACATGTGATGAGTTTGCACTAGGCATGCACTCGTTGGAGTTTAGAGGAACGAGGGAGGACCACGTTGGAATGCACGAATGGGTGAAAGGCTTGGATAGAGTGAATGAGGAGGGGATGTTTCCACTAGTGGGAGAGTCCAGGGCTGGACGACATAGCCAAAGATTTAAAGGATGTTTCTTTATGAAGAAGACGAGATGGAATTTATTTAGTCGGAGGCTGGTGAATCTGTGGAATTCGTTGCCACAGAAGGCTGTGGAGGCCAAGTCAATGGATATTTTTAAAACAGAGATAGATTCTTGATTAGTACGGCTGTCAACGGTTATGTGGAGAAGGCATGAGAATGGGGTTTGGAGAGAGAGATAGATCAGCCATGATTGAATGGCGGAGTAGACTTGATGGGCCGAATGACCTGATTATGCTCCTATCACTGATGACGACCTTATGAAGTCGTCGCTTGACCCTGAATCAAGCATCCCTTGAATGTTGAGCCAAAGGATCGGAAGAACAGGTCTGCTTACCAAAAGAATACAAATGGAAGTGATGAAGAGAGGCAGGCACAGAGGAAAAGAGCTAGTCTTTACGCAGGTAAAGTAAGAAAAGGGGGATAGATAAACCCGAGACTCCGATTCACAGCTCAGGGCCGTGAGCAGTAGTGAGCCCGGAACTGCCCAGAGTAATCCTGTTTATTGCAGTCACTCGTATCAATTACCGAGCGCGGACATTAGCTGTTTATTCAAATGGAAAGAGCTGGAGATGTTTGTGAGATGGAGTGTGCGGAACTGTGATGTAATTTGGTCTCCCAGTGGAGAAGGATGACGTATAAATCAGGCTGCACTGTGAATCGCTTCAGTGTGGCATCTGTACGTTTGCATTAACGAAATCTTGCTCCTATCCATCATAGAATGCAGGGAATAGAGGCGGCTGATGCGACCATGATTTGCTACCCGATTCTTGCAATTATCGGTATTCCAGGTGAGTTATTTTGTTGCCGCCTCCGTCGCTTTACTTCTGATTATCCGTATTGCTTAGGAATATCTCCTCTTTTGAGTTTCAATCTAGTTTCTTGTCACGTGAAGCGAGGTTCAGTGAAAAGCCCTTCTTCCATGCTAACCAGTCAGGAGAATGAAAATGCATGATTGCAACCGAGCCATCCACAGTGTCCGCATACATGATCACGACAATAACGTGAATAACGTTTAGTGCAAGATAAATCCAGTAAAGTCCGATCAAGGATATGTGTAGTGAGGAACTGCAGATGCTGGTTTAAACCGAAGACAGACTCGAAAAGCTGAAGTAAATCGGCGGGTCAGGCAGCATCTGTGGAGAAAAGGAAAAGGTGACCTTTTCGTTTCGAGACTCTTCTTCAGATTGAGAGTCAGGGGGAAGTGGAACGAGAGATATAGACGGTATTTAGGACAAATGAATGGCAGGAATGCCTATTCGTTTTCTCCAGAGTTGCAGCCTGTCTGATCAAAGATAGTCCGAGGGTCTCCAATGAGGTAGAAAGTAGCTATGAAGCTGCAACCTGACTCTTAGACCCAATGCCCCGATCGATGAAGGCAATTGGTCCGTTGTTGAATATCCAACATCGTCCCCCTTCACACAGCCAATGATGTCTGCCCTGCAATATTGACAGCAGCAGTTACAATGTTCCCGGTTCAGTTATTCCCAGCGTTTCCATGGCCAAAGACACGTTCTCGATGCTGGTGTTTCTCTCTGGTAATTACCTGCCTTGTCATCTTGTTACAGCAAACGTTCTCTCTCTGGTGGTCCTGTCCCGGAGAACGTGTGGCCTCTCGAAAGTGGTCATCCGTTACATGCTAACTATGGCAGTCGCAGACACAATGGTCGGTATATTTAATGTCATCGTGGGTAACGTCCTCAGCTATCATTTTCCGCATTCATTCCTGGCATACACCTGTACGTGTCGTCTTACATCCTTTATACAAATATCCTGCGTGCAATTCTCCGTCTGGTCCACAGTGTCATTCACAGTCGACCGCTTCTTCGCCATTTGTTGCCAGAAATTAAAAGCACAATACTGCACCGAGAGAACCGCCGCAGTGATTCTAACGACCGTGTGTTTGTTCAGCTTTTTGATCCATATTCCAGTTTATTTTCGGTATGAGCCACACTATATTGCCGGTGATATACGATGGGGCTGCCGTACAGTTACGGAATATGCTACTTCGCCCGCATGGAAGACGTACAAATGGTTCTCCAAACTGTTGGTACCACTGCTGCCACTGCCGCTGGTACTGCTGTTAAATTCACTGACCGTCAGGCACATTGTACAGGTCAGTCGCATTCGCAGCGCCCTGAAGCGCCGCGTGGACGGTAATATCTGTGATCCCGAGATCAGAAACCGGAGGACTTCAATGATTCTGTTATTTGCCATCTCGGGCAGCTTCACTGCGCTGTGGACTCCGGTTACGATACTCGACTTGTGTTTCGAAGTCACGCAGAGTTTTGCGGTCGACACCCCGAGGTCTCTTTATCTCGCGATTAGAATAGCGCTTCTGCTGATGTATCTGAGTTCCTGCACAAACACTTGTATTTATGCTCTTGTCCAGAGGAGGTTCCGGGAGGAAGCGAAGAAGGTGATAGCTGATCCATTTATTATTATCGTCCGGTTTTTAAAAAGAAATTAGACCCGTCGCGTTGAATCGAAGCTCGTTGCTCGGTTTCTTGCTTTACCGGCCATTTAACTACCCTTCCCATTCCCAAACCGACTTTTCTGTCCTTGGCCTCCTCCGTTGTCAGAGAGAGGCCACACGCAGACTGGAGGAACAGCACCTCGTATTCTGCTGGCTTAGCTTAGAACCCAACGGTATGAAGATTGATGTGCAGGAAGGAACTACAGATGTGCGTTCAAACCGAAGACAGACACAAAATGCTGGAATAACTCAGCTGGGCAGGCAGCATCTCGGGAGAGAAGGGATGGTAAACGTCACCCATTCCTTCCCTCCACAGATGCTCCCTGACCCGCTGCGATACTCCAGCATTTTGTATCTACCTTCGGTATGAAGACTGAATTCTCCAATGTTAACTAATATCCCCTACACCCTCTCTCCCTTTCATGTGACCCTAACCCGAAACGGCACCCGTTCATCCCACTATCCCCCCACCCCATGTTCCCTTCCATCGATATCCCTCCCTCTGGCTTTACATTTCACTCGTCTTCTTTCCACACCTAACAGGATTTTGTCTCCTTTTCATCTTTAGCCGTTATCATTATTTTGAACCATCTGCCAATCGCCCCTCCCCTCACCCCACTGCCCTTCTGAAGGATGTCATTGCAATAGCCGGTCCCAGCATCCTCTCTATTATCAACAGTTCTCTGGCCACTGGCACTGTTCCAACCTGTTTCAAGCACGCGGTGGTCCAGCCCCTACTGAAAAAACCTAACCTAGACCCCACCTTGCCTAGCAACTACAGACCCATTTCCAAACTGCCATTCCTGTCAAAAGTCCTTGAAAAGGCAATTCTAAACCAATTAGTGCCCTACCTACACCAAAACACCATCCTGGAAAGTCTCCAGTCAGGTTTCAGAGCCCACCACAGCACAGAGTCTGCCTTGTTGAAGGTACACAACGACCTGCTTCTCGCCATCGACACCGGCGACTGTGCAATCCTGCTCCTTCTCGACCTCAGCGCAGCGTTCGATACAGTGGACCACACCATCCTTATTGGCCGTCTCCGGTACGCGGTTGGCATTGATGGCACTGCCCTGAGCTGGTTCGTTTCCTACCTCAAAGATAGGAGTTTCGCCATCAACATAGGCAGTTATTCCTCTGCTCCAGCTAGCCTCTCCTGCGGAGTTCCACAAGGCTCCATCCTAGGCCCCATTCTCTTCTCTCTATACATGCTCCCCCTTGGCCAACTCATTCAAAGGCACGGCATTTCTTTCCACTGCTATGCCGATGACACTCAGCTTTACCTCCCCCTGAAACCCAACAACCAGTCAAATTTAAACAGCCTCTTACACTGCCTTGAGGACATAAAATGTTGGATGGCACAGAACTTCCTCCAATTAAATGAGAGCAAGTCTGAGGTTATCCTATTCGCCCCCCCCCCCCCCCCCCGACTCCATCAAATCGATAACAGGCAGTCTTGGAAGCCTATCCTGCCTAGTCAAACCGCATGTCAAAAACCTCGGCATGATATTTGACTCTGCATTAAAATTTGATGAGCAAGTCAACGCTGTGGTAAAAGCCAGCTTCTTCCAACTTCGTACCATAGCTAAAATCAAACCTTTCCTCCAATTCGACGACACAGAAAAAATCATTCACGCTTTCATTTCCTCCCGCCTAGACTACTGCAACTCCCTATACACTGGGATCAGCCAATCTTCCCTGTCCCGCCTACAACCGGTCCAAAACGCCGCAGCGAGACTCCTGATGGGTACCCGTATAAAGGGACCACATCACCCCGATTCTGGCCTCTCTCCACTGGCTCCCTGTACGGTACAGAATTAACTTCAAGCTCATCCTATTCACGTATAAAGCCCTAAATGGACACCCCCCCCCCCTACATCAAAAATCTTCTAACCCACCTCTCTAACTCCAGGTCCCTCAGGTCGGCCGACTTGGGGCTACTCACTATCCCGCGGTCTAGGCTTAAGCTCAGGGGTGACCGCGCTTTTGCGGTTGCAGCTCCTAGACTGTGGAACAGCATCCCTCTCCCCATCAGAACTGCCCCCTCCATCGACTCCTTTAAGTCCAGGCTCAAAACCTATTTCTACTCCCTAACGTTTGAGGCTCATTGAGGAGGCGCTGTGAACTGTTTGCGTACTACTGTATGTTTCATTTTTTCCTTAGTGCCTAATCAGATGAACAGCACTTTGGTCAACGTGGGTTGTTTTTAAATGTACTATACAAATAAAATTGACTTGACTTGACTTGACTCACCCGAATCCACGTAATACTACTGTCGGGAGGAACTGCAGAAGCTAGTTTCTAACGAAGATAGACATAACGTGCTGGAGTAACTCAGCGGATCAGGCAGCATCTCTGAAGAAAAAAAGATGTGACGTTTCGGTTCGGAACTTTTCTTCAGAAAGAAAGAAACGTCACCTATTATTTTTCTTCAGAGATGCTGCCTGACCCGCTGAGTTACTGCAGCACTTTGTACCCCTGTAGAAACGTTCCGACACGAAAGGTCACCTATCCTTGTTCTCCAGAGATGCTGCCTGATTTACTGCAGCACTTTGCGTCTATCCACCTCCTACTTGTCAGGCTTTATTCCGGCCCCACGTCTCTTTTGCAGCTTTCTCCCCCTACCACAATCAGTATGGAAGAGAGGCTCGACCGGAATCGTAGTCTATCAATTCCCTCCACAGATGCTGCCTGACCCGCTAAGTTCCATCAGCACGTTGTATTCTGATCCTAAAACATCGCGCTGTTGATTTAAAGCCGAAGGGTTGGATGACCGGCCAGTGTAAGGTTCCAAACAATGTAACCTAATGTTCAATTATAATTTAATCCATTTTTGCCTTGTTGCCATTTTTGCCTAAAAATCAAACGGATTTTAAAAAAAACGGAAAAACCTGGAAATACTCAGCAGGTCGGGCGGGCGAGCCTCTGCGAAGAGAAACAGAATCAATATTCCAGATAGAAACGCTGCACACCAGATCTTACCAGCAAGTGAGATAGTCGGAAAATCAAAAAATGTCACGGTAAACGCTGAATATCTAAAATAAGAACAATTTCGATTGAATATCTTTGTCCTAAAAGATTGGCTCGGTTTCTATTCTCACAGATGCTGCTTGACCAATATTTCCTGCGTGTTCGGTTTAAGTTTTCGTTTCAGCATTTGCAGATTTTTGTTTAGATTATCACTTTTCAAATGGCAGTCGTTCAATCTCAGACCTCAGGTTAAAATATGTTACAATCAGATGACAATTTAGCGAGCTTTCAGTACGAATCGCAGAATCATTGAAATGTACAAAGAAAACGCAACAAAATGGAGATACACGGAACTGCAGGTGCCAGAATCTTGAGCAAAACATAAAGTGCGGGAGGAACTCACCGGGTCTGTCCACACCCGTGGAGGGAATGGATAAGTAAGATTTCGGGTCCGGATCATTTTTCAGAATGGAGAGCAATCAGCCCATCGCGTCAATACTGCCCCAAAAGACTGCGCTAATCCCACTTGACCGTTAATGGTCCCAGTCAGACCGGTTAGGACTCTTCAACTGTTGAAATCTGAAGGGCACAGGATTGTTTCTGAAACGTGGCGGCTCTTTGTGTTCTATATCAGAAGTGTACTGTTATTAAAATAAATGGTTGAACATATTTATGCGTGACTGTGGTTATGTAGAGCATGATTTTACTGAGTTAATAGCAAAACAAATAATGTAACTATGTATCTACTTGTGACAATAAAGTATAATTGAACCGCTGAGTTTCGGATCACCATCATTTATTGAGTGAATACATGTGTTTATAATTATCCATCTACCAACGTCCTCTCGTTACAGGGGCACGGCTGCACGTTCACTTCTTTGTTTTCCCCAAGAGATAACGGGTGGTGTTTAATAATGTTCCTATTTCACAGACAACTTACAATGGAATTACAAACAGAACAAAAAATGATGGCAATGCTCGACAGGTCAGGCGGCATCTATGAAACAAGAAATAGGAATGATGTTACGGACGAAAATCCTTGGTCAGAACTGACAGGAGATGGGAATCTCGCCGGAGGGAGGTGCAGAACTTCTTTAACTCACGGGTATTCCTGGAAAGAGCAGTGGCAGTGAATTTAACATTGAAGGAAAAGACGTGAAGCAGTGCAGAATCTGACGACGCCGGAAAGAAATTCGAAACCGTGTTGGGTAAATGTTGAAATGTACTAAGAAGGTGGACAATTTACACCGAACCGAGATGCAGAGAGCTTGAAACGGTAGCATTTGGTTATTGTCCGTCCATTCGCATCAAGTACTGGAGATGTAATCTGAACAGTAGAAGCCATTATCGCGTGGAAAATCACGAGGGGAATGGATAGGGTGAATGCACAGATTGGGGGAATCAAGAACCAGAGGACATAGGCTTGCGGTGAAAGAGGAAATATTTAATAGGAACCTGAGGGGCAACTTTTACACTGAGCCGCTCTTGCGTATAAGGAACGATCTGCCAAAGGAGGTAGTAGAGGCAGGTACAAAACTGTAACAACATTTTAAAGAGCGTAAGAAGGAACTGCAGATGCTGATTGACTGCAAAGACAGACACAGATGCTGGAGTAACTCACGGTAGCGCAGCGGTAGAGTTGCTGCTTTACAGCGAATGCAGCGCCGGAGACTCAGGTTCGATCCTGACTACGGGTGCTGCACTGTAAGGAGTTTGCACGTTCTCCCCGTGACCTGCGTGGGTTTTCTCCGAGATCTTCGGTTTCCTCCCACACTCCAAAGACGTACAGGTATGTAGGTTAATTGGCTGGGTAAATGTAAAAATTGTCCCTAGTGGGTGTAGGATAGTGTTAATGTACGGGGATCGCTGGGCGGCACGGACTTGGAGGGCCGAAAAGGCCTGTTTCCGGCTGTATATATATGATATGATATGATATGATATGATATGATATGATATGATAACTCAGCGGATCAGGCAGCATCTCTGGAGAAAATGAATAAGTGAGGTTTCGGGTTGAGACCTTCAGATTGGGAGACAGGGGAAAGGGCAAGGAGAGATATAGAAAGTAAATGGAACGAATGAATGAAGGAAATATAAAAAACAACGATGCTCAAGGAAATGTGGAACCCACAATGGTTCATTGTTGGTGTGGGGTAGGTGATAACAAGTTGTACAGACTGTGAAACTCAACAGGACAGCAGTGAAACTAGTACGACAACTAGGGTGGGGGAGCAACGGAGAGAGATGGGATGCAAAGGGTTACTTGAAGTTAGATAAATCAATATTTCATACCGCTGGGTTATAAGCTGCCCAAGCGAAATATGCGGTGCTGTTTCTCTACTTTGTATTTGGCCTCACTGACAATAGAGGAGGCCTGGAATAGAAAGATCAATGTGGGAATGGGAAGGGGAGCAAATGTGTTTGGCAACCGAGAGGTCACGTATGTCGAGGCGGTCTGAGCGAAGGTGCTCAGCAAAACGAACGCCGAGTTTGCGCTTGGTCTCGCCGATATATAGGAATCCACACCTGAAACAACCGATACAGTAGATGACGTTGCAGTACGTGCAAGTGAACCTCAACCTACGTGCAAGTTTCACCTGAAAGGACTGACGGGGTCCCTGGACAGAGTCGAGGGAGGAGGTATAGGGACAGGTGTTGCATCTCCTGTGGTTACAGGGGAAGGTACCTGGGGTGGGGGTGGTTTGTTTGGGAAGGGATGAGTTAACCAGAGTTGCGGAGGGAACATAGAAACATAGAAAATAGGTGCAGGAGTATGCCACTCGGCCCTTCGAGCCAGCACCGCCATTCAATATGATCATGGCTGATCAACCAAAATCAGTACCAGTTCCTGCTTTCTCCCCATATCCCTTGATTCCATTAGTCCTGAGGGCTGTATTTAACTCTCCCTTGAAAACATCCAGTGGATTGGCCTCCACTGCCTTCTGTGGCAGAGAATTCCACAGATTCACAAATATCTTGTTGATAAAGTTTTTCTTCATCTCAGTCCTAAGTAGCCTACCCCTTGTTCTTAAACTGTGACCCGTGGTTCTACACTCCCACAAACATCGGGAACATTTTTCCTGCATCTACCCTGCCCAATCTCTTAAGAATTTAGTATGTTTCTATAAGATCCCCTCTCATCCTTCTAAATTCCAGTGAATATAAGCCCTATCGGCCTATTCTTTCAACATATGTCAGTCCCGCCATCCCGGGTATTAACCTGGTGAACCTACGTTGCGCTCCCACAATAGCAAGAACGTCCTTCCTCCAATTGGGAGAACAAAAATGCACACAATACTCCAGCCGTGGTCTCACCAGGGCCCTGTACAACTGGAGTAGGACCTCCTTCCTCCCATATTCAAATCTTCTCGCTATGAAGGCCAACATGCCATTTGCTTTCTTCACTGCCTGCTGCACCTCTATGCTTACTTTCAGTGACTGATGTACAAGGACATCCAGGTCTCCTTGCACCTCCCCTTTTCCTAAACTGACACCATTCCGAATATAATCTGCCTTCTTGTTCTTGCCACCAAAGTGGATGACTTCACATTTATCCACATTATACTGCATCTGCGCACTCACCCAACCTATCCAAGTCACCCTGCAGCCTCATAGAGTTCTCCTCGCAGCTCACACTGCCGCCCAGCTTTGTGTCATCCACAAACTTGGAGATGCTACATTTAACTTTTTCACCCAGAGTGTTGTAAATCTGTGGAATCCTGTGCCACGGAAGGCAGTGGATGCCAATTCACTGGATGTTTTCAAGAGAGAGTTAGATTTAGCTCTTCGGGCTAAAGGAATAAATGGATATGGGGAAATGCAGGGACGCGGTGCTGATTTTGGATGATCAGCCACGACCGTACTGAATGGCAGAGCTGGCTCGAACATCTGAATGGCCGACTCCAGCACCTATTTTCTATGTTGAACCATATTGTAACATTAAATTAATCAAAACATTCAAGGCATTTCCACTGTGAGCTCACTGCAGTCGTTTATAAAATAAACCTAAAACCGGAATATTCTGTAAGCACATCTGCACTTCCCAGAATAGCGGAATAGTAGAGTCATCGAGTCATAGATTGATACAGCGTGGAAACAGGCCTTTCGCCCCAACTTGCCCAAGCCGGCCAACATGTCCCAGCTACACTAGTCCCACCTGCCCGCGTTTGGTCCATATCCCTCTAAACCTGTCCTATCCATGCCACTGTCTAACTGTTGCTTAAATATTGGTTAGTCCCAGACTCAACGACCTCCTCTGGCAGCTTGCTCCATACACCCACCACCCTTTGTGTGGAAAGTTTACCCTCAGATTCCTATGATATTGTTCCCTTCACCTTCAACCAATGCCCTCTTGACCTCGATTCACCTACTCTCGGCAAGGGACTCTGTGCATCTACCCGATCTATTGATCTGCGGCACGGTGGCGCAGCGGTAGAGTTGCTGCCTTACAGCGAATGCAGCGCCGGAGACTCAGGTTCGATCCTGACTACGGGCGCCGTCTGTACGGAGTTTGTACGTTCTCCACGTGACCTGCGTGGCTTTTCTCCGAAATCTTCGGTTTCCTCCCACACTCCAAAGACGTACAGGTATGTAGGTTAATTGACTGGGTAAATGTAAAAATAAAAAAATGTCCCTAGTGTGTGTAGAATAGTGTTAATGTGCGGTGATCGCTGGGCGGCGCAGACTCGGTGGGCCGAATGTAAATCTAAATCTTATGATTTTATACATCTCCATAAGATCACCGCTCATCCTCCTGCACTCCAACGAATAAAGTTCCAGCCAACTCGACCTCTCCCTGTAGCTCAGACCCTCTAGTCCTGGCAACATCCTCGTAAATGTTCCCTGCACCCTTTCCAGCTTGACAACAGCGTTCCTACAACATGGTGCCCAGAACTGAACAAATTACTCTAAATGCTGCCTCACCAACGTCTTATACAACTGCAAAATGGCTTCCTAACTTCTGTAATCAATACACTGACTGATGAAGGACAATGTGCCACCAGGCTTTTTGACCACATATCTAGCTGCGACTCCACCTTCAGGGAACCATGCACCTGCACCCCAAGATCCGTCCGCCTGCAACACTCCCCAGAGCCCTACCATTCACTGTGTTGGTCCTGCCGATGTTAGACTTTCCAAAATGCAACACCTCACATTCCTCTGTATTAAATTCCATCTTCGCTGTCGTCCCGCGCCGAAAACGCGGTGTTGTAATCGGTGGGTCGAATCTGCAGGCAGAAGCCAGGGCTCTGGATCTCCGGTCCGGACAGACCGTGTAGATCCATCCCCATAGAAGACACCTGAGACTGAATTTGCGGGCCTGTATCTCATCTCCGTTGCGGCGTAGACTGGACATTCCGCCTCCCACCGACTCGGCGCGGCAGTGCGCGTAGGACAGCGGGGTCCGGGGCTCCTCACAGCCGACCGCGATTTCAGGAGATTCCCGGCAGCGGTACATACACGCGGTTGGTCACCAGTTGACGATTCGCGGCCCGATCAGAGCGCCGCCGCCACTTCGCGTGTCCCCGAACCCCGCGCTGCTGCCGCCGAGCTCCCCGCCGACGCCCCGTGCTGAAAACCCAATGTTGCAATCGGCGGGTCAAATTTTCCGGGAATCTGACGGAATCGCGATAGCCGAGATAGAAGCCTGCAAATTCGGCGTTGAAAGTCGGCTATGGGGATGGATCCACCCGGTCTGGCCGGGCCGGAGTTCCAGAGCCCTGGATGCTGGTGGCAGATTCGACCCGCCGACTGCAACATTGCGTTTTCGACACGAGTCGTCGGCGGGGAACTCGGTGGGTGCAGCACGGTGATCGGAGACAACCGAAGAGCCGGCTGCGCCCCGACCGGGCCGCGAATCGTTAACTGGTGACCGGTTGTGTGAGTGTACCGCTGCCGGGAACCTGCCGATATCGCGGCTGACTGGAGGCGCACGGCGACCCTGCTATCCGACGCGGAATGCCGCGACGAGTCGCTGTGTACCGGAATGGCGAGCATAAGCCGCCGCGGAGCCGAGATACAGGCCTGCAGATTCCGCCTCGGAAGTGGTCTCAGAGTACAGATCCACCCGGTGTGGCCGGGCTGGAGATCCAGAGCAGATTCGACCCGCGCGGGGCGTCGGCGGGGAGCTCGGCGGCTGCAGCGCGACTCGTCAACCGAATCTGCGGGTCTGTATCTCGGCTCCGCGACGGCGGAGGCTGGACGTTCCGGTGGACATCGACACGTCGCGCCCATCCGCGCCAGACAGCGGGGTCGCCGGGCTACCCCGATTTACCGCGATTGCGGCAGATTTCCCGGCAGCGGTACTCACGCGGTCGGTCACCAGTTGACTAGTGGCGACCGGATCGGGGAACCGACGACTCTTCGGGGTCTCCGGACCCCGCGCTGTTCCCGCCGGAGCTCCTCGCCGACAAACCCCTCGCCCAAAACGCAACGTGGCAATCGGCGGGTGGAATCTGCCGCCTGCGGACGTGTCTCTGGAGCTCCGGAACCCGCACTCCCGGCGAGTCCGTCCCCATGGCCGACTCCACATGCGGACTTTGCGGGTCCGTATCTCGGATCCGCGGCGCTCTGGGAAGGCCGTTCCGGTTCGCGTCGGGTCGGCCGCGTCGGACGGCGGGGTCGCCGTGAACTCCCGGCTTACCGCGACATCGGCAGATTCCCGCCAGTGTTACACTCACGCGGCCGGTCACCAGGTGACGAGTCGAGGCCCGTTCGGGGCGCTGCCGTCTCTTCATGTGCCTTTGAAAACCTGTGCTCCACCCGCCGATCTCCCCACCAACGCCCCGGGCTGAAAACGCAATGTTGCATTCGGCGGGTCGCATCTGCCGTTTTGCGGCCGGGGCTCTGGAGCGCGGGCCGGAACACACCAGACGGATCCGTTTCCTTAGACGACTTGCGATGCTGAATCTTCGGGCCGGTATCTCGGCTCCGCGGCGGCCTAGGCTGAATGACACCGGACCGATCTACTCGTTGCGACAGCCCACGTCGGACAGCGCGGTCCCGGGCTCGCCCAGTTCACCGCGATTTCGGCAGAGTCCACGGAAAGGTGCAGTCACCGGACAGGTCGCCGGTTGACGGGTCGCGGCCGCTCGAGGCGGTGCCGACTCTCCAGGTGTCTCCGATCACCGCGCTGCAGCCGCCGAGCTCCCCGCCGGCGCCCCGGGCAGATAACGCACGGTTACAATCGGCGGGTGGAATCTGCCGCCTGCGGACGCGCTCGGCAACTCTGGCCCGACCACACCTGACGGATCCGACCCAAAGCAACTTCCGATGTCGGATTTACGGGTCCGTATCTCGGCTCCGCGGCAGCCAAGGCTACCGGTCCAGTATCCTACGACGCGTCGCGGCGACCTACGTCGGACAGCGGGATCGCCGTGCGCTCCCAGGCGACCGCTATTTCAGCGGATTCCCGGCAGCGGGACGCGCACGGGGCCGGTCTCCAGTTGACGAGTTGCGACCCGATCCGCAAACCGCCGACTCCTCGGGTTTCTCTGAACACCGCGCTGCACCCGCCCAGCTCCGCGCCCACACTCTGGGCCCCAAAAGCAATGTTGCAATCGGCGGGTCGAATCTGCCGCCTGCGCCCGAGTCTCTGGATCTCCGGCCCTTTGCAGACCGGGTGGTTTATCACCTTTGCCGACTTCCGAGGCCGAATGTGCGAGGCTGGATCTCCGCTCCGCGGCGGCGTAGCGTCGACGTTCCGGTACCCATCGACTGTCGCGACAGTCCGCGTTGGAGAGCGGGGTCGCCGGGCTGCCCCGATTTACCGTGATTTCTTCAGATTTCCCGGCAGAGGTTTAGTCGTGTGAGGGTTAAACAGGGAATCTCAGCTAGAATGTAAAATGGAATTACCAGTTAAATTAGCAGCGCTGCGTTCCATAGCCCCTGAGAACAACATTCAACCACAGTTTTCCAGACAGTGGGAGACACTGTCTGCACCTGTCCGTGTCAGCGGACTCGCGTTGCCTGGGAACGTCGCCTTTCTCAGGCCATTCTATGGGAAAGTGTAGCGTTGGTGAACCAAACACAGCAGCAATAGTGGGGTCGACCTCCCGCGCCGCTGCCGCTAGTAGCGCAGAAACGTTGCAGACAAGGGGGGCTCATGGTGGGGTCGGGGAGGGGCAGTGGCGCGGTCCGCTCTGATGAGAAATGCCATAAAGGATGGAGTTGGCGGCCTTTCGGGGAGAGAGACCCAGCCTTGGGCCGTGTGGCGGACGGAGCCGGGTGATGGAGAACAGAACCATCCTGCGGGGTTTATGGGAGTGTGGGGTGCGGATGGGGGAGTGGGGGTTTAGGGGGAGTGCGGGGGATGGGGTGGGGGTGGTGCAAAAGGAGTGAGTGGTGTGGGGGTGGGGGGGGGTCAGGGTTGTGCGGGAGTGTGGGTTCTGGGGGTGTGCATGGTGCGGTGGTGCACGGACGCGTTGCTGGTGGTGATAAGCCAGTGGGAACGTGCAGGGGTCGGTGCGGGGCCGTGCGGGGTCGGGGAGGTGCGGGGTGGGGGCAGTGCGGCGTCTGTGGGACTGATGGGTCGGGGGAGCTGGGCCGCGCCGGGTATCTCGGACATTTTCCCGGTGAGTCGCTGCCTTTCGGGAGTTGTTTCTGAAGGTGCCCTACATTTGCCAACAGGAACGGACAGAGGGCACCGGACCCCCGCACCCCCCTCACCCCATTCCTCCGTGAATGGCCAGGATGTGAATCCCTCGAATTCTCTGCCCCAGGTCACGGTGGAGGCGTCAGGTCACAGAGTCAAGGCGGAGATTAACGGTTCGTTAGACTGAAGCGATCGCGGAGTAGGAGCAGAGCAGATAGAGGCTGAGGCCAAGGTTGGATCAGCCACATTGATACTGAACGGATGGCAGCTCGTTGTGATGTTAATAGAGTCCATGGATTAACAGCCTCCTGAGTTTTATTCCGGGAGAGATGTAGACTGGTGGGGCGACGGAAGGGGCCTGTGTGGGAGGAGTTGTCCAGGTGCTGCTGTTAATGGGCTAACGGGGGGCAGTGGGGGCGGGGAGTGCGTGGTGGGCGGTGGGGGAGTGGGGAGGGAGTAGTGGGGGCGGGGAGTGCGCGGTGGGCGGTGGGGGAGTAGGGAGGGGATGGTGGGGGCGGGGAGTGCGCGGTGGGTGGTGGGGGAGTGGGGAGGGTGTACTGGGGGAGGGGAGTGCGCGGTGGGGGAGTGGGGAGGGGGTTGTGGGGGAGGAGTAGTCGCGGCGAGGGGAAGGACGAGGAGGAAGTGAGTGCTTGATGGTCCCGGTACTCAATGAGCCGCGGACGCGCCCTCACCACCCGGTCGCCCTGACAGCGCTGCCCGGCTGCGATGGCGATGGTTCGGCGCCGTGGACGGGACTGCCCGGGGAAGGACAGGCGGGTGAAGAGGGCCCGGTCGTGCTTGGCCACGCGTCTGGGGAGCTGTGTGCGGGAGACACGGAGAGAGTGTCCCACACACCGGATCCCACTCTTTGCCTTCTGCCATTCGGCCAATCTTCTATCCATTCCAGTACCGTCCCAGTAACAGCGTCGGCTCCCATGTTGTTGAGAAGCTTTGCCCGCGAAGCAAAGGGCAGTGAATGAGACGGCAGTTGCTGGAATGCCCAACACAAACAGAAGACAGGAAAACACCAGCGGGTCAGGCTACATTTGTCACCAGTTCTGATGAGGGAATTATCCAAACCGTTGATTTACACATTACACCTCCCCAGGTGCTGCCCGACCCGCTGAGTTCTTCCAGCGCTCCGTGTTTAGCTGCTGTTTGCTGCTCCATATCTGGTGCAGTACCAACCGCGCCCACCCGGTGGCAGCATCCTCCGGCATCGCGCCCTCCTCAGCATCAGCCCTGTCAAGGCCGAGAGATTTCCCACCGCTCTCTCCGCTTTGTCCCAACATCCCCGTTACATTCTTCACCGCCCTGTCTACTGTGGTCTAGCATTCATAGTCCGTTAGGCTACAGGTCCTGTATCCGAGGCCCCTCTGTTCCTCAACACCCCCAGAGCCCCTACCTTCATTTGACCTCACTTTGCACTCTTTAGTATTAAATCCTATTTTCCATTCATGTGCCCAAGTTACTCGCCAATAGTTACATTTCACCACCCTGAGTCTATCCTCGATAGAACTGTTTATCGCGTCATCTGCCACTTTACTAATATCACCTTCTCTTCATCGAAGTTGTTCGTGTACATAAGAAGCGCCGTGGGCCGCACGTAACTAACTACCTGTTGGTGTGGATTAAGGACCATATAATATTAGTGAGACTTCCTTCCTCTAGACCCAAGGTGGCACAGTGGCGCAGCGGGAAGAGCCGCTGCCTCACAGAGCCAGCGATTCGGGTTCAATCCTGACCTCGGGTACTAGCTGTGTGGAGTTTGCACGTTCTCTCAATGAATGAATGAATGAATGAATGAATGAATGAATGTATATATGAATACTTTATTGTCACATGTGACAATTCACAGTGATATTCTGTGTTTTGCACACCCAAGGTCTGTAAAGAGTCGCCTCATAAAGGGCGTAGACAACGTTATAAAGCATCCCACGCGTGGCCGCCTTTGCTTTCCCTCCCCACACGGCGGTCCCTTCTCGGCGGTTCCCCCACGCCGGGTCTTCCTTTGTTCTGACCGCATGTGTTTCTCCGGGTGGTCGAACTTCCTACCGCAAACCAAAGATGTGTAGGTTTGCAGGTTAATTTGCCCTCTAATAGTTGCTCCTCGTTTGCAGGGAATGGACGAGGAAGTTGTGACATTGAACGAGTGCGAGCGGGTGATCGATGGTCGTTGCGGTCTCAGTGGGTGGAAGACCCTGTTTCCATGCTGTATCTCTCTATGCAAACAAATCCCAGGTCCTCTCGTAATGAAGGTCAATATTTCACACGCCCCGAGTGGCCACTGTACCCGCCTGTGGGTTTCATGTGACTTGTGCACAAGGACATCCAGGTCCCTCTGAATATCAGCTCTGTACAATCTCTCACCGTTTAACAAGATGCGCGGTTTCTCTGTTTCTATAGACACACTGCAGTGCTTTTGGGTCCACCGCGTTCATGTTGACCGTTCAGCGCCCATCTACACCAGCGCAATTATCAGCAATTAAAGTGCACATTTGGCTACATTTAGAATGTGGGGGGTGTCTTTGCCTCCAACAAAGCGCGTTCCGTATCACAACACCCAATGTCGATCTGAGCACTTTTACACCCCTTATGCCTCACCTTTAAACTGGTGCCCGCTGGTATTAGACATCTCGGTTATGGGGGAGGTGTCTCACCAACTATCAACGCCCATGTTATTCTGTGCTTCATCAGCTTCCCCTCTCCGCCCCCCCCCCAGTCCCCCAACTTCCGGGAAACCAAACCCGGCCTCTGCCAATGATCCTCACTACAGAGATGTTCGTCCCGGGCAACACACTGGCGAATCTCCTCGGCAGACACAAGGGACTGGAGATTCTGGTATCTTGAGTGAAACGCGAAGCGCTGGATGTACTGGCGGCGAAGCGCTGGAGGTACTGGACCCCACACCCCGCCCCCGATCCCGCTCCCCGCCCCTGGCCCCGCTCCCCGCTCCCCGCCCCCCTCCCCCGCACCCCGCCCCCCTCCCCCGCACCCCTTTCCCCACCCCCGCACCCAGCTCCCGGCCCTGCCCCACTCCCGCTCCCGCCCCCGTCGCCCGCCCCCGTGTGGGCTTCGCTTCCTTATCTAGGAAGGTGGTCCCTATCTGGGCGAGCGGCTCGGTGTTGGGTGATGGGGACTTCGTGTCGGGGGAGGGGCGCGTGGGTCGCGTGACTGGGGATGGAGAGTTGGGAAGGGGTTAGTGTCTGGGGCGATGCCCCGGGGGTTTGGTGTCTCCGGGTCAACTCTACCCCGACCCAGTCTTCATCTCCATCTGGCCCCGAATGTCAGACAGGGCGGCTCCGTGTCGGGGGCCGGGGCTCCGTGTGTGAGAGGGAGAGACGGTGGAGAGTGTCGGTGTCGGGGCCTCTATGTCTGTGGGTCCGTGTCGAGGGACTTGGCTCCGTGTGTGAGAGAGTGACGGTGGGGGTGTGTTGGTGTCGGGGCCTCCATGTCTGTGGGTCCGTGTCGGGGGCCGGGGCTCCGTGTGTGAGAGGGAGAGACGGTGGGGAGTGTTGGTGTCGGGGCCTCTATGTCTGTGGGCCCGTGTGGGGGAAGTGAAGGGGGTGGGGGAGCTGTATCCACAGCGGAGACTCTAGGAGATGGATCTGTGTCCGGGGTGCTGGGCTCGGTGAGAGGGCGGCGGGTGGGGTGTTCGTGTCGGGGTCTCCGTGCCCTGTGGCGGCGGCTCCGCGTTCGGGGAAGGAGGGGGTGGTCGCGGCCGGGACGGGAGGCTCCGTGTCCGGGTGAAGGGGAGGGTGGGCTCACCATTAGGGAGACGGGCGTTGTGGGTGACCGGGGTGGGAGCACTTCCTGTGCGAGGTGTGCGGGAGTGGGCTCCGTGTCAGGGGAGAGGGGGTTCGGTGTCGGGGAGGAGGCGCGGGCTGTGGCTGGAGAGCTGGGCTTGGTGGTAGAGAGACAGGCGGGATGTTGGCGTTCGGGGGTCGGCCCTGGAGGGGCTGTTCGTGCACGGGGGCCGGGGCCGTGTGACGCCAGGGCCGGGCGGATGGGAGAGCGGCCGTGATTAGCTTTTTTAAACAAGAATAAAGACGCTTAGACAGGTACATGGATGGGATAGATTTAGAGGGATGTGGGCCAAAGGCGGGCAGGTGGGACGAGTGTAGATGGGGCATGTTGGGCGGCGTGGGCAAGTTAGGCCGAGGGTCCTGTATCCACACTGTGTGACTAGATGCCTCTCTAACAAGACACATAACTTAACCCTGATGTAATTAGACAGGGAAACGACAGACGGACCGGCGTTGTGGGGGTGGGGAGTGTACCGGGTGACGTGGGTCAGCTGGTAACTTGGGCAGGGCAGGGGGAGTGAGTCCCGGTCAGTGCGAACAGATGCACTCTGAGAGGAGCAGTAAGGGGCGGCCACACGCGGTGAATGGAGGGGAAGAAACATAGAAAATAGGTGCAGGAGGAAGCCATTTGGCCCTTCGAACCAGCACCGCCATTCATGGTGATCATGGCTGATCATCTACAATCAGTAACCTGTGCCTGCCTTCTCCCCATATCCATTGATTCCACTAGCCCCCAGAGCTCTATCTAACTCTCCTTTAATATCATCCACTTCCCTCTGTGGCAGAGAATTTCACAAATTCACAACACTCTGGGTGAAAAAGTTTCTTCTCACTTCAGTTTTAAATGGCCTCCGCTTTATTCTTAGTCTGCGTCCCCCGGTTCTGGAATCCCCCAACATTGGGAACATTTTTCCTGCATCTCGCTTGTCCAGTCTTTTATGATTTTATACGTCTCTATAAGATCTCCTCTCATCCTTCTAAACTCCAGTGAATACAAGCCCAGTCTTTCCACTCTTTCTTAATATGACAGTCCCGCTATCCCAGGGATTAACCTCGTGAACCTACACTGCACTGTTTCAATAGCAAGGACGTCCTTCCTCAAATTAGGAGAACAAAACTGCACACAATACTCCAGATGTGGTCTCACCAGGGCCCTATACAACTACAGAAGGACTTCTATGCTACTGTACTCAAATCCTTTCGTTATGAAGGCCAACATGCCATTAGCTTTCTTCACTGCCTGCTGTATCTGCCTGCTGTATCTGCTGTTTCAGTGACTGGCGTACAAGGACACCAAGGTGTCGTTGCACTTCCCCTTTACGTAATCTGGCGCAATTGAGATAATAATCTGCCTCCTTATTTTTCCCGCCAAAGTGGATAATCTCACATTTATCCACATTATACTGCATTTGCCACGCATCTGCCCACTCACTCAACCGGTCCAGGTCACACTGCAACCTCCTAACATCCTCTTCGCAGTTCACACTGCCACCCAGCTTTGTGTCATCCACAAACCTACCAGTGTTAAATCTAATTCCATCATCCAAATCATTAATATATGTTGTAGGTTGTCCCGGGGAGTATTGGGGAGCGGGGAGATCTCGGGGTACTTCATGAAGCTGCAGCGCATCTCAACAAGACGGCCCTGTCCCTGACCCTGACACACACGGTGAATGCAGGGGTCCCGGGGAGTATTGGGGAGCGGGGAAATCTCGGGGTACTCCATGAAGTTGCAGCGCAGCTCGACTAGACGGTCCTGTCCCTGACCATGACACACACGGTGCTCATTCGCCCTCATCGGCCGCGGCGAGGGAACCAGGAGCCGGGAGACCGCTGGGAATGTGAGCGAATCACAGAGAGTGCTGGAGGAACTCCGCGGGTCAGGCAGCGTCTGTGGAGGGAATGGACAGGCGAGGTTCCGGGTGGGTTCAGTCTGAGGAAGGGAGGGTGGGTGAAGCTGAGAGAACCTGCCCCAGGGTCAGAGGTGGGCAACTGATCAGAGGAGCAGAGAAGCGGCTGCGCCGTTAAACCAGTCCGCCGTTGCCGAGTTCGCAGAAGACCTCACCGGCACTTAGTGTAGATTAATGTAGTTTATTGTTATCACCTGTACCGAGGTACAGTGAAAAGATCTGTTGTGCCGCGCTGTCCAGTGAGCGGAAACACTGTCCATGATTACAATCAAGCCGTCTACAGTGTACAGATACAGGAGACATGTATCATGTTAAATGCAGGATAAAGTGCGATTAAAGATGGTCCGAGGGTCTCCGATGAGGAAGATGGGAGGTTATGGCGGCTAATTGGTGATAGGATGGTTCAGTTGCCTGATAACAGCTGGGATGAAACTGTGCCTGAATGTGGAGGGGCGCGTTTTCACACTTCTGTCCCTCTTGTCCGATGGGAGAGGGGAGAAGGGGGATTGGCCGGGCTGGTCCAGGACAAGTTGCTGGTGATGTTTACTGCTCAGTACTTGAAGTTTACAAACTCCGGCGCCGTCAATGTACACCGGGGTGTGTGGACCGCATCGCTTCCTGAAGTCGATCACTGTCTCCCAGACACGTTACAATCTCCCGCTCCGTTCTCCAGCGCTCCGGGTTCAGTTTACATTAGTTTAGAGATACAGCGCGGAAACAGGCCCTTCGGCCCACCGAGTCCGCACCGACCCGTGATCCCCCACAATAACACTATCCTACACACACTAGGGACAATTTACAATTTTACCAAGCCAATTACCCTGCACACAAGTACGTCTTTGCAGTGTGGGAGGAAACCGGCGATCCCGGAGAAAACCCACGCAGGTCACGGGGGAACCTACAAGCTCCGTACAGACAGCAGCTGTAGTCAGGATCGAGCCCGGGTCACCGGCGCTGCGGGGCAGCAACTCTACCCGCTGCTCCACCGTCCGCGCTCTCCCCGGTCACGGATATCCCGGCACCTTCCCCACCCCCTCCCACGGGCGTGCCCCACTGGGGCCCGCCCCCAATGCCCGTGACCCCCACCCTCCCAATGCACGTGACCCCCCCCCCCAATGCCCGTGACCCCACACCCTCCCAAAGCTAGTGACCCCCCACCCTCCCAATGCCGGTGACCCACACCTCCCCATGCCCGTGACCCCCACCCTCCCCCCTCACCACCACAAGCAGCCAACTGACAGGCAGCTGGAGAACACACCTGGACTTTATTGAACATTTATGTCGCGACAGTGAAGCAGAACAAGCCCCCCAGCAATGAATCACATTCCCTGATCACCCCCCCCCCCACAGTCCACGGGTGGATGTGTCGTCCCAACGCCAGGAACCCCTCCCTCCCACTCCGCCCCCCGACCGGCTCCAGGCCTCGGGTCAACCAGCGCTGCAACGCTCCAGCTGTGATTGCCACCAGATGTTGATCGGGACTGTTCCCCACTGAACCCCGTCATTGCCAGGAACATTATGAGAAGCAGCAGCCCCCCTCCCCCCCAGTGCAGTCAGTAAATGAGCAGCGACCCAGAGAGACAAGCGCAAAGTCCAAATCACCAAACCAGCTGTGGATGCGCTCATTGCTCACCCATCACCCCACGATTACAGTCCCCGCCCCCCTCCCCCCCAAAGCAGAAACCCCGCAAACTTGTCCTCGCTCTCCACCGACGCTCCTGGACCGGCGGCGGGACACGGCGGCCCTGGGGGGAGAGAGAGAGTTGGTCACAAAGCGACGCCAGCCCACCCGTGTAGCAGTAGTACCGACCCCCGCCCACCCCACCGAGAATAAACACCCACTCCCCCAGCACCACAGGACAGCCAGCACAACAACATGCCCTTCGGCCCACACTGTCTGTACCGACCGTGCCGCCAAGACCAACTATATGCCCGCGCGTCAACCCCCCCCCCCCTCCGCTCCCCGCATCTCCACGCGTCCATCCAAAAGCCTCTTTAATGCCACTGTCGTGTCTGTGTCGCCCCCACCCCGGGAATAACTGCCCCCCCCGGAAACACCCACCCCCTCAATTATCAGATGCAATAAACCCACCCCCACCCCGGGAATAGCTGCCCCCCCCCGGAAACACCCACCCTCTCAATTATCAGCAATAAACCCACCCCCACCCCGGGAATAGCTGCCCCCCCCGGAAACACCCACCCTCTCAATTATCAGCAATAAACCCACCCCACCCCGGGAATAACAGCCCCCCCCGGAAAACAACCCCCCCTTACGGGATATAATACCCCCCCCCCCGCCACAAACACACCGCTGACCTTCCCCCCCCCCCCACTGGCATATCCCCCCGCCAGACACACACCACTGGCATATCCCCCCTCCCCACACACACCACTGGCATATCCCCCCTCCCCCACACACACCACTGGCATATCCCCCCCCCCCACACACCACCTGGTATATCCCCCAGCACACAAACCACAACCCCTCCCCCCACGGCATGTATCTCCCGCCCTCGCAACGGGGAATTGAACTCACCGCCCCCCCCGCCGGGGAATAACCCCCCCTCCCTCACCGGTGATAATCCCCCCACCGCGAATTAAACTCACTGACCCCCCCCCCCCCCTCCACCAGAATAAACGCCCCCCCACAGTGGAATTAACCCCCCCCCCCCCGCCCCGGGTGCGGGTTGTGTGGGGCACCGGTCCGGTTCCTACCTCAGGATGGAGCAGAGGAGGTTGATGAGTTTTCCCCGGAGCTCCGAGGCTGCGGAGGGAAGGAGCGGCCGTTACACGTCTACTGACAACGGCGTGGCTGCAGCGAGGCGCGGACGGCCGGACGCGCGCCACACGGCCACATGCGCGCACATGCGAGCACGGGGCACGCGCACAGAGGTACGGGGACGCGCACAGGACGGCCACAGCGCAGAAACGTGCACAGATACGAAACGGTCACACGGACGCGCGCAGGGACAGGCGGGCGCGCGCATGGACAGATGGACGCGCGCAGACAGACAGACACAGTAAGGATGTGTAACACTGTGGACAGGGGCGGAGCTGGGGTCTGAGGGAACTTACTCTGGGTGGGACCGTAGCCGCTCTTCCCCGCTGTAAAACACACACACAGTTAGTGACGCGGCCCCGCATCAGCCTGGTCTAAACACACAGATTCAGCAGCTGCCCCGTCAGCTCCGGACACACTCACACAGCGGACAACGGGCAGCGCTGTGACCGGCAAGCAAGAGTACGACAGGCCGCAGGTCAGGGCTGGGCCCGGCCCCGACAACCCGGCACACCGGCTCCCCGCCAAACACCTGACCACAGCCCCGCCCGGGGGGGGGGGGGTCGAGGTGAAGGGAACGGGAAATGGACGGAAGAGAGGGCGAGATGGACGGAGGGACGTGGAGGTTTGGGGGGGGGGGGGGGGGGGTGGGGGTGGGAGGGAGCTGGAAGGGGGAGGGGAGATCGAGGGGAGGGGAGGGGAGGGAGGGGCGGAGGGAATGGGAGCGGGGGTACGGAGTGGAGGGTGGAGACGTTGGGGGAGCAGGCGGGAGGGGGGGATGGAGGAAGGGGAGATGGAGGCGAGGGGAGGGGGAGATGGAGGGGAGGTTGAAGTTGGGGGTGTAGGGGGAGATGGAGGGGAGGTTGAAGGTAAGGGGAGGGGGGGATGGAGGTGAGGGGACGGGGGAGATGGGGGGGAGGGGAGATGAGGGAGATGGAGATGAGGGACGAGGAGATGGGGGAGGGGAGGGGGGAAATGGAGGGGGAAGGGGAGATGGAGGGGAGGGGAGATGGTAGGGAGGGGGAGATGGAGGGGGTGAGGGGAGGGGAAGGTAGGGAGAGACGGGGAGATGGAAGGCGGGGAGTGGGGGCAGAGTGAGATTTACTCGGTGTTGTTGCCGGGTCGGGCCACGGGGGTGGAGGTGCCCGGAGGGTGATGCAGACATGGGGCGGGAGGTCACGTTGCCCCGGGCAGAGCTGCGCTTTGAGGGAGGAGGGATCGGACGAATAATCCCCCCTCCCCCCGGGGTCGGGGGAGCAGAGAATCTCTGCCCGATGGATGTCCGGCCGGAGTTGCCAGGCAGAGAACCAGCGGCCCAGAGCCGGCACATGGGAGCATTCTGCATGACGGGCAGTCACCGAGCACGGTGGGCCGAAGGGGCCTGGTACTGCGTTGACTGCCCCCTCCGCCCACCCCCACACCTATCCTCACCCACACTACCCCCCCCCCCCCCCCCCCACACTGACTCTTCAATCGGGGAGAGAGAACGGAACAACGTGGCAGATGGGGCGGGGGGAGAGGGAGAGGGAGCGGGGAGTAGACGGCAGACGGAGGGAACAACGCGACGTCTTGTATCAGGAGAGGTGGGGGTCGGGAGATGCGGTGGTGGGGGGGGAGGCGGGACGTCCCCTTCACTGTCTCTGGTGGGAGGGTGTGCTGGGGGGGGAGGGGCTGCCCTGTCTCTCCCCACTCCTACCTTGTCTCTTCTTCCAGTACAGGACTCCCCCCACGGCCGCGCCCACCGCCAGCACCGCCGCGACAACAACGAGCGCGATGATGATCGCGGGGCTGCCCGACTCACGGACTGTCGGAGATTCAGAAACAGAGGCGGATGAGGGACAGAGACCGGGATCCCGTCCCCCCTCCCTTCCCGTCCTCCATCACCCCCTCCCGTCTCACCCCCCCATCCCCCCACCCACTCTCACATCCCCCTCGTCTCACTCACCCATTCTCCCCTTCTCATCCCCTTCCTGTCTCACACAATCCCCCCTTCCCACCTCCCCTCCCGTCTCACTCACCCCCTCCCCTTCTCTCCCACCTCC